>NC_057806.1:451310620-451406039 GCF_018294505.1 Triticum aestivum
CGGTAGGCTTTTTTAAACTTAGGCGAGTATTGAACTGCAGCTAAGCCCCCGAGTGATAGGGTTGCTCACCACTCGGTAGGATTTTTGAACTTAGGCGGGTATTGAACTGCAGCTAAGCCCCCGAGTGGGAGGGTTGCTCACCACTCGGTAGGATTTTTTAAACTTAGGTGAGTATTGAACTGCAACTAAGCCCCAGAGTGAGAGGGTTGCTCACCACTCGGTAGGATTTTTTTGAACTTAGGTGAAATGGATTCGCAGCTAAGCCCCCGAGTGAGAGACTTGCTCATCACTCGGTAGGATTTTTTAAACTTAGGCGAAATGGATTCGCAGCTAAGGCACCCACTGGGGGATTTAGAACACTTAAAAAAGAAACAACAATCATCTCAGAAACTGCGTCTTTGATAATCAAACTAGAATGTATTTCTTATTACATCACAACAATCTGAGTGCTCAAGTATAAAAGGGGCGGAGCAGCTCCGCATTCCAAGCGTGTGGCTCATCTTTATTGTGCTCCACATTGTAGAGGCGATAAGACCCGTTTTAAGTACTTTGGTGATGATGAAGGGACCTTCCCAGGCTGGAGCAAGCTTGTGTGGTTTCTGCTGATCTACTCGAAGAACCAAGTCCCCCTCTTGAAATGCTCGACCTCTCACGTTTCTGGCGTGGAATCTATGCAGGTCTTGCTAATAGATGGTCGACCGGATCAGCGCCATCTCTCTTTCTTCTTCCAGAAGGTCAACAGCATCCTGACGGGCTTGTTCTGCTTCAGCTTCTGAGAAGAGTTCCACTCGCGGGGCGTTATGAAGTAAGTCACTCAAAAGCACAACTTCAACCCCATAGACTAAGAAGAATGGAGTTCGGCTAGTCAACCGATTAGGAGTTGTCCTCAATCCCCAAAGTACTGATGGAAGTTCATCGACCCAAGCGCCCGCGGCATGCTTGAGGTCACGCATCAACCGGGGTTTCAGTCCTTTGAGAATCAATTCATTCGCTCTTTCAGCTTGTCCATTTGACTAGGGATGGGCGACCGAAGCATAGTCGACCCGAGTGCCTTGGGAAGCACAAAAGGCTCTAAACTCATCAGAATCGAAATTCGACCCATTATCCATGATAATGCTGTGCGGGACACCATATCTAAATGTTAACTCTCTGATGAAGCTGACAGCGCGACTTGCTTCAAGGTTTTTAATAGGCTTGGCTTCAATCCATTTGGTGAACTTGTCAACTCCTATGAGCACATGGGTGAAGCCACTTCTGCCAGTCCTCAAAGGTCCAACCATATCTAATCCCAAGACAGCAAAGGGCCAGACGAGTGGAATGGTCTTTAGGGCTGATGCAGGCTTGTGAGACATGTTGGAGTAGTACTGGCAACCTTCACATCTATCGACTATGTCTTTCACCATTTCATTCGCTCGTGGCCAATAAAATCCCGCTCGGTATGCTTTGGCTACAATGGTCCGAGAGGACGCATGGTGACCACAGGTCCCCGAGTGGATGTCGTTGAGGATCACTCGACCTTCTTCTGGTGTTATGAACTTCTGAGCAACTCCGGTAGCACTTTCTTTGTAAAGCTGTCCACCCACTACTGTGAAAGCTTTAGATTGACGGACAATCTGACGAGCCTCTTCTTCATCCTCTGGAAGCTCTTTCCTGAGAATATACGTGATGTACGGCACTATCCAATCGGGTATGACGACCAAAACTTCCATGACCAAGTCGACCACGGTTGGGACTTCAACTTCAGTGGGATTAGTAGGGCTCTTAGGTTGTGGGGGGCTCTTCCGTGAAGGGGTCCTCTTGGACAGACGGCGTGTGGAGATGTTCCAAGAATACATTACTGGGAATGGGCTCACGCTTGGAGCCTATCTTTTCGAAATCATCAGTTGCTTGATTTTTCAGTCAAGTATATGATGGGGCTCTAACCCCTCAAACTTATTCTCTAACTTTCTCACTGCATTACAATAACCAGTCATAGCTGGGCTTCTGACGTCCCACTCCTTCATTACTTGCTTAACCACCAAATCTGAGTCGACGTGGACCATTAGGCAACGGACACCGAGTGAAATGGCCATACACAACCTGTACAGAAGTGCTTCATATTCAGCTTCATTGTTGGAGGAATCAAAATGGATCTGAAGAACATAGCTAAGTCTGTCTCCTCGAGGGGATACCAATACCACCCCAGCACCAGAACCGTTCAGCATCTTGGATCCATCGAAGAACATGGTCCAATGCTCCGAGTGAATTTGAGTCGGTTGTTGCTGCTCGACCCACTCAGCGAGGAAATTTGCTATTGCCTGGGACTTGATAGCTTTCTTTGCCTCGAACTTGATATCCAAGGGAAGGAGTTCAATCGCCCACTTTGCCACTCGACCAGTTGCATCTCTGTTGTTCAGAATTTCTGACAAAGGTGCGTCGCTGACGACTGTAATGGAGTGATCAAAGAAATAATGTGCAACCTTCTTTGTGGTCATGTAAATCTCATAGACAAGCTTCTGATAGTGAGGATATCTTTGCTTGGATGGAGTCAAGACTTCAGAAATATAATACGCTGGGCACTGAACTTTATAGGTTTTTCCTTCTTCTTCCCGCTCGATCGTAAGTACTATACTGATGACTTGTCCAGTGGCTGCAATATAAAGCAGTAAGGGCTCTTTGCTGATTGGGGCAGCGAGCACCGGCTGGGTGGAAAGCAGAGTTTTGAGGTCTGCAAACGCTGCATCAGCTTCAGGAGTCCACTTGAACTTATCAGATTTCTTCATCAGTCGGTAAAGAGGCAAGGCCTTTTCACCGAGGCGAGAGATGAATCGACTCAAGGCAGCCAAACAACCAGTAAGCTTCTGAACATCATGCACACGCACAGGCGTTTCATTCGGACTATGGCTCCAACTTTCTCTGGGTTCGCATTGATCCCTCGTTCAAAAACGAGGAAACCGGGTAACTTTCCCCCTGGAACTTTGAATGTGCATTTTGACGGATTCAGCTTGATATCATACCTTCTTAGGTTGGCAAAGGTCTCAGCGAGGTCAGTCAGCAGGTCAGAACCTTTGCGCGACTTGACCACAATGTCGTCCATATATGCTTCTACATTTGGACTGATTTGAGTGAGCAGGCACTTCTGAATCATCCTCATAAATGTGGCATCAGTGTTCTTGAGACCGAATGGCATGGTGACATAACAAAAACACCCGAATGGAGTGATGAAAGCTGTTTTTATCTCATCGGGTCCATACAGTTGGATATGATGATACCCGGAATAGGCGTCTAGAAAAGACAAACGCTCACACCCCGCAGTCGAGTCGACGATTTGGTCGATACAGGGGAGAGGAAAATGATCTTTCGAGCAAGCCCGATTGATATGCTTGAAGTCAATGCACATATGAAGTGAATCGTCCTTCTTGGGGACCATGACAACATTGGCAAGCCACTCGGAGTGGTAAATCTCTCAGATGAACTCAGCTGCTAGGAGCCGAGCCACTTCCTCGCCAATTGCTTTTCTCTTCTGTATGGCAGACCGTCTAAGATGTTCCTTGACTGGCTTCACTTTCGGGTCGACTCGCAAACGATGCTCAGCCAGTCCCCTGGGTACACCCGGCTTGTCAGAAGGTTTCCATGCAAAGATCTCCCAGTTCTCACGGAGAAACTGGATGAGCGCTTCTTCCTATTTGCTGTCGAGTGAAGTTGAGATATGAGTAGGAGTAGCATTAGGATCGATCGTGTGAATATGAATTGGTTTCGTTTCTCTGGACGACTGAAATGCAGAATCTGTGGCAGGCTTCTTTGCTCGCAGCAAATCACTCAGATCTGCATTTTTCTGATACTCTTGCATTTCAACTGCCGCCATTTGTGCATCGGCAATTTTGGAACCCTTCTGGAAGCATTCCTCTGCCTTCTGCTGATTGCCAGTGACCTTGATCACTCCTCTGGGACCAGGCATTTTCAACTTGAGATACACGCAACATGGCCGAGCCATAAAATGTGTGTATGCAGGCCTTCCCAGAATAGCATGATAAGCACTCTGGAAATCCACTACTTCAAACGTCAACTTTTCCTTACGGTAATTCTTTGAATCACCGAAAACCACATCAAGGGTTATCTGGCCAAGTGATTCAGCCTTCATGCCAGGGATGACGCCGTGAAAGCTCATGTTGCTCTCACTAAGTTTGGACATCGAAATGCCCATCCCCTTCAAGGTTTCAACATAAAGGATATTCAGGCCACTACCACCATCCATTAACACTTTGGTCAGTTTAGTGCCTCCAACAACTGGGTCGACCACCAACGCTTGCCTCCCAGGGGTGGCTATGCGAGCAGGATGATCAGACTGGTCGAATGTGATGGTCGTTTGTAACCACTTCAGGTATGTTGTCGTTGCTGGAGCAACCATATTCACCTCTCTCTTGATTACATTCAGACGACTTTTGCTCTCGACGTCAGCAAAAATCATTAGAGTGGAATTGACATTGGGAAAACCATCATCTTCCTCTCTGTCTTCATCCTTGTCAGATTATTTTTCCTTCTCATTAGGTTGTTTCTCTCGGAATTGCTTGATCAGAACTTGACACTGTCAAGTGGTATGTTTGGGATAAATCAGATTGCCTTCTTCGTCTTTCTTGGTGTGAATGTGACATGGCAAATCCATCACATCGTTACCGGCTGCATCTTTTACTTTCTTTGGGGTCCAGGGCCCCTTAGGTTTCCCTTTAAACTTTCCTTGAATCACTGCTGTAGTTTCACCAGGTCCTGCAGGTTCAGCTTTACGCTTTTGTTTCCGATTGGAATTACCTCCACCAGTGTCCTGACCGACTAGTTTGCTCTTTCCACTGCGGAGCCGATCCTCCTCTTCCCCATTAGCATACCGAGTGGCTATTTTCATCATTCGAGTCAAAGACATATCCCCCATCCGACCGAATTTTAGGACCAACTCTCGATTTTTGACGCCTTCCTTGAAAGCGCAAACTGCATGATGGTGGGACACATTTTCCACTATGTGGTGTAGAGTGGTCTACCTTTGAATGTAATCTCTCAGAGTCTCACTCGGTTTTTGCACGCAATGCTGCAATTCCATTAATCCCGCTGGCCACTTGCAAGTACCCTCAAAAGTTGTGACAAACACTCAAGCAAGTTCTTCCCAGCTGAATATACTGCCTGGTGTTAACTGAGTCAACCATTGTAGGATCGAAAGTATGTCTAGAGGGGGGTGATTAGACTACTTGACCAAATAAAAACTTAACCTTTTCCCAATTTTAGTTCTTAGCAGATTTTAGCTAATTTAGGACAAGTCAAGCAATCATCACATGATTCAAGCAAGCATGCAAAGAGTATATAGGCAGCGGAAAGTAAAGCATGCAACTTGCAAGAATGTAAAGGGAAGGGTTTGGAGAATTCAAACGCAATTGGAGACACGGATGTTTTTCCCGTGGTTCGGATAGGTGGTGCTATCCTACATCCACGTTGATGGAGACTTCAACCCACGAAGGGTAACGGTTGCGCAAGTCCACACAGGGCTCCACCCAAGGGTAATGGTTGCGCGAGTCCACACAGGGCTCCACCCACGAAGGGTCCACGAAGAAGCAACCACCCACAAAGGGTCCACGAAGAAGCAACCTTGTCTATCCCACCATGGCCATCGCCCACACAGGACTTGCCTCACTAGCGGTAGATCTTCACGAAGTAGGCGATCTCCTTGCCCTTACAAACTCCTTGGTTCAACTCCACAATCTTGTCGGAGGCTCCCAAGTGACACCTAGCCAATCTAGGAGACACCACTCTCCAAGAAGTAACAAATGGTGTGTAGGTAATGAAATCCTTGCTCTTGTGCTTCAAATGATAGTCTCCCCAACACTCAACTCTCTCTCATAGGATTTGGATTTAGTGGAAAGAAGATTTGAGTGGAAAGCAACTTGGGAAGGCTAGAGATCAAGATTCATATGGTAGGAATGGAATATCTTGGTCTCAACACATGAGTAGGTGGTTCTCCCTCAGAACATATGAGTTGGAATGGTGTGTGTGTTCTAATGGCTCTCTCCTTGAATGAAGAGGGGGTGGAGGGGTATATATAGCCTCCACACAAAATCCAACCGTTAGACATAGTTTTCCAATCTTGGTGGGACCGAATCAACAAACTCGGTCGGACCGAAAAGGTAAACCTAGTGACCGTTAGAGATTTCGGTGGGACCGACTGGATCAACTTGGTGGGACCGATGTGCTAGGGTTAGGGTAAATCCAAAACTCGGTTTGACCGATTACTCAAACTCGGTGGGACCGATTTGGGTAATAAGTGAAACTGAGATTTGGCCAAGCAAACTCGGTGGGACCGATTGCATATCTCGGTGGGACTGAGAATATTGCAATGGGTAACAGAGAGTTTGCAAGCCCATCTCAGTGAGACCGAGATCCCATCGGTGAGACCGAACTTATTAGGGTTTGGCAGTGGCTTATAACAAGTGAAACTCGGTGGCGCCGGATAGGAAGAATCGGTAGGACCGAGTTTGGCTTAGGGTTTAGGTCATATGTGGATATGGGAAAGTAGTTGAGGGTTTTGGAGCATATCACTAAGCACATGAAGCAAGAGGCTCATTAAGCAACACCTCATCCCTCCTTGATAGTATTGGCTTTTCCTATGGACTCAATGTGATCTTGGATCACTAAAATATAAAATGAAGAGTCTTGAGCTTTTGAGCTTGAGCCAATCCTTTGTCCTTAGCATTTTGAGGGTTCCACTTTCACATCCATGCCATGCCAATCATTGAGCTTTCCTGAAATAATCATCTTGGAATAGCATTAGCTCAATGAGCTATATGTTGTTATGAATTACCAAAACCACCTAGGGGTAGTTGCACTTTCAACCATGCTCTGGCTGATCCTTCCAACATCAGAGGAAGATGCTTCATGGCCACTTCATCATTGCCGCCACAAATTTGTACAGCCACTCGGTAATCCTCAAGCCAAGTGTTAGGCTTGGACTCACCAGTGAACTTACTGACCCCAGTCGCCAATCTGAAGTTGGGAGGAATCACCGCGGCTGGCTGAAACACTCTGGACCTGAAACATGAACTCTGCTGCCAGTCGGGTGATCTCTATCAAGGCCCTCTCTGTGTGCTCTATTCCTGTCAACTAGACCTTGAACGAGAACAGATCTCGCATCAAAGCCTGGCTCCCTTGGGTCGGCTGGTACTCTTTGCTCGCCACTACGAGGGCGTCTCTCATCATATTGTCGAGGCACATATGATCCACTCCTCGAAGGAGGCATGGGCACTCAACGACGGTCATCACGACCGAGTCGGTGATCATACTGCTCGTGGTTTCTGTATTGTTCCTGCTGATGCCCACGTCCCTCACGCCGCGGGGGCGATCTTATGCTGTGGGCCAACTGGACTGTATCCGCCATCACAGATCTGCTATGAATCCTATTCCACGACTGAGATACTGTTGTGTTCTGCTCTCCTGCTGCTCAGAGTAAGGCCCGGATCTGCATCAAACCTCTGCCAGCCTCCGACTCGGAAGGCTGAATTGACTCTGCTATACGGGCTACAGCTGTGAGATTTTGAATCGGAGTGCGATATACCTGAGGTTGAGGCAGAAAAAGCTGTCGTCGACTGGACTCAGGGATCCGTTGCCGTGCATGCTCATCGAGTGCACGCCGAAGGTTCTCCAGTCAAGTGCGCTCAGCCAAATTGGCCATGCGCGCCTCCTCCAAGGCCCGGGCCTCGGAGGTTTCCCCAACGATGGGCGTGTGAAGTGCATCCATGTTGCGGCGGTGAAGCTCTTCTCTCTGCTACGAAGAAAGAGGCTCGGGGCGGTATTCTTCGTGAGCGCGTGATGGATCGCTGCCACCATCGCTGCCGTTGTCACGGCGGAAGCTAGGAGGACTATGTGGTCCGTCGACCATCAAGACTTCAGCCGCAGGATCGCTGTTGTCGCATTCGGATGCGGTCTCAACGGAGCCAGTCGAACAGGTCGTAGAGAGTTTTATCGGGCTCGATTGCCGCGACTTGTGGGGTGGCCGACTAACGGGCCACCGCGTGTTTCACCCACCGCTGAAGCCGCGACCGACCGGATCGCCTGCGCCGGCGAACAGCGGGGAGCGAAGACACCACGGGAGCCGACCGATACTGGGTCGACGGCTGCCGGAGAAGGACCCCGCGAGCACACGCGCGAAAGTGCGTCACCCTGCGGACGGGGAGCGCCTCTACGTCAAGGGGAGCTTCCTAAAGCCAGGCGGAGTCGTCGGCAACGAAGACGAGTGCGCCGAGACGGATCTCGCGGCCCTCAGCCAATCCACCGTCGGAAACCATGATGATATGGATCGGAAAAATTGCAACTTCACCAAAAAAATCGCTAAGACACCTGCCCCATGGTGGGCGCCAACTGCCATGGTTCTAAGACTGACAGTAGAATGGGGGTAGGTATGAGGAGGCAAGATCCCAGCTATGGTGAAGTTGTACACACAAGATTTACGAGTTCAGGCCCTTCACGGTGGAAGTAAAAGCCCTACGTCTTGGTGCCCGGAGGCGTTCGACTAGATTATATGAGTGTGGTATTACAGGGGTGTGAATCCTTGTCCCTGAGTAGGGGGTGGCTTATATCGAGTTCACCAGACCCCTCCCGCCCTCAGTTACACAGGGTTTAAGGTACATAAAGATGGGGCATTTTTGGTAACGCCAGCGATAAAGTGACATAAATGACCATTAAGTCTACAGAGTAAACGTTCGACCATTGCTATACAGAGTGGCTTTAGGTCTTCTGATCATCGAGTGATCATTGTCATGGTCGAGTGAGACCGAGTCTTCTGAGTGGAACGTTTCTGGTCGAGTGGATGATGGTATCCCTTGAATACTTCTAGATTTAGGGTGATGTCCTAGTGGAGGGTGTCTAGGTCAGGCCTATGACCCTACCCTAGGTACATAGCTTCATCAGGGTTCACGGTAGGGATGGTGGTGGACGATGGTGGTGGGAGGGGTGGTGTGGGTTCGCCGGAGAATAAAACTATATGGGGGCAGGGCTAGAGGGATGGCCGGGGGCGGCGGCAAGCCTAGTGGTGGGGGAGGTCATGGGAGGGGCGGGGCGGCGAGGCAGTCGCGGAAGCACCCGCGGCCGCTGGTAGCGGAGGCTGGCAGTTTGGCCTGGGCTGGAGGGCGGCGGGAGGAAGAAGATGAACAATGTGCGTCGGGTTTGAGGTGGAAGATGACCGCAGATCCATTGGATCAAGATCCAACGGTTCAGATAGAATCAACTGGTCACAAAAACGATTTAGTCGACTGACACATAGTCATTCCCCTTTTCCATACCATTTTAAAGATATGATGGGCATCTGAAGCTTGTCTCGGGAACTTGTACGTTCAGATAGAAGAATAACCAATGTGTTAAACATATCCATCACATGCTCGCGTGGTAGGCGGCATCGAGAGTTAGTTAGGTAGGTTGGTAGGAGTACTCATTAGCTCTGTTTGGATCCATGGGTTTGAGCTAGTTTGGGCTCAAATAGCCCTAAAGTATCCAAACATGAGGGATAGTTTGAGCTAGTTACATCTAACCCATCCAAAAAAAACTATCCCATCCAAGAGGTGTTATTTGGAGCTAATTTTCCTAGTGCATTTATTGTCAATCTAACCATGTCATCCAAACACCTCTTTGGTTAGAGTTAGTTCAGGGTTAGTCATGAGTTAGAAACTAACTCTAACCTCTAGCTAAGCCAGAGTATCCAAACAGGGCTATTGTAATCATAGCCATCTCCATCTCTTTATGATCTTTTGTGATTCTCAAGATGTAATCCAAACCACCTGTATGCTTATCTCAACGATACACCTATGCCTATATAACACACACAGGCGACGCCTGCGGTTCTCACATGGTATACAGAGCCTATCTCTTCGATGTCATCTAGCCTTTCGCCTCCACCGCAAGCAGTGGCGAAGCTACAAACTAAGAGTAGGGCGGGCCAATCTAAAGAATACCACGCAAAAAATTCAGAATACCTCAGTCAGGCGCATACTTTTATTATTTTCATTCTAAACTGGGCAGGCCATGGCACTGTTTTGCCCCTACATAGCTCCGCCATTGACCGCAAGCTTCTACCATGTCTCCCTCTAGTGCTTCCTAGACTGGTCTCAATGGCCAGGTAACGGGAAGGCTAACCCGCACCAACTACATCCTCTGGCAATGCCCGAATCATGCTGCAGCTCAGGGGACCAGGGTTCTCCAGCTAGGACGATGGGACTAAACTAGAGCCTACCAAGTTCATCGTCACCAAGGATAAGGACGGGAAGGAGTAGTCTGCACCCAATCCTCTTCATCCGAGCTGGATCAGGGAGGACCAACAGGTACTTGGATATCTGTTGAACAATCTTTCTAAAGGGGTTCTTGTGCAGGTGACTTCAATCCCATGCGCACGAGCTCTGGACTGCTTTATCGAGCATGTTTTTGTCGCATTCCTAGTCCCACGTCAATAGCATCTCCATACCTCTAGCTAATGCACATACGGGAACACAAATGTTGCGGCCTTCTTCGTGCATATGCGCTTGCTTCCTAATGAGCTCGCCGCTGTAGGCAAGCCACTCCCAGATGACGAGTTGATCTTGTACATGATCACCGGACTCGACATGAAGTACCAGCCACTCGTCTCTGCCCTCAATGCACTGAAACACCCATGATGCGGCTATATCTCCCACGTGTCGGGGCACGACTTAGAGGCATAGCCGCATGGTAGGTTTGTCGCAAGAGGGATAATCTTCAGACAATCCCATGTACTGAATAAGAAGGGGATAAAGAGTTGGCTTACAATCGCCACTTCACACAAATACAAGGTAAACATACATCATCCAGAATAGAATCAAGGTCCGACTACGGAACCAAAATAAAAGAAGACAACCCCAATTGCTAGATCCCTGATCGTCCCAACTGGGCTCCACTACTGATCAACAGGAAACGAAGCAAAGCAATGGTCAAGATCTTCATCGAGCTCCCACTTGAGTTTGGTTGCGTCACATGCACTGCTATCATCGGCACTTGCAACTGTTTGGAAGTATCTGTGAGTCACGAGGACTCAGCAATCTCACACCCGCGAGATCAAGACTATTTAAGCTTATGGGTAGGATAGGGTAAAAAGGTAGAGCTGCAGCAAGCACTAAGGATATATGGTGGCTAAAATATGCAAATAAGAGCGAGAAGAGAAGCAACACGACGATCGTGAACTAGAAGTGATCAAGAAGTGATCCTAAAACTACTTACGTTCAAGCATAACACAAGAACCGTGTTCACTTCCCGGACTCCGCCGAAAAGAGACCATCACGGCTACACACACGGTTGATTCATTTTTATTAAGTTAAGTGTCAAGTACTCTAAAACCGGACATTAACAAATTCCCATATGCCCATAACCGCGGGCACGGCTTTCGAAAGTTCAAACCCTGCAGGGGTGTCCCAACTTAGCCCATCACAAGCTCTCACGATCAACGAAGGATATTCCTTCTCCCGAGAAGACCCGATCAGTCTCGGAATCCCGGTTACAAGACATTTCGACAATGGTAAAACAAAACTAGCAAAGCCGCTCGATGTGCTGACAATCCCGATAGGAGCTGCACATATCTCATTCTCAAGGCAACATCGGATAGGTCAAGCTACGAGTAAACCAGCCCTCGAGTTGCCCCGAGGTGGACCCGCAGGTTGCTCGGTTTGGACCAACACTTAGACAAGCACTGGCCTCGGGAGGGTCAAAATAAAGATGACCCTCGGGAGCGCGACTCCCAAGGGAAAAGTAGGTGGTGGTGAGGAAAATGGTAAAACCAAGGTTGGGTCTTGCTGGAGGAGTTTTATTCAAAGCGAACTGTCAAGGGGTCCCCATAACACCTAACCGTGTAAGGAATGCAAAATCAAGGAATATAACACCGGTATGACGGAAACTAGGGCGGCAAGAGTGGAACAAAACACCAGGCATAAGGCCAAGCCTTCCACCCTTTAGCAAGTATATAGATGCATTAAATTAAATAGGAGATATTGTGATATCCCAACATAACCATGTCCCAACATGGAACAAACTTCAGCTTCACCTGCAACTAGCAACGCTATAAGAGGGGCTGAGCAAAAGCGGTAACATAGCCAAACAACGGTTTTCTAGGAAAGGTGGGTTAGTGGATTGACATGGCTATATGGGAGGCATGATATAACAAGTGGTAGGTATCGCGGCATAGCAATAGATCGAGCAACTAGCAAGCAAAGATAGAAGTGATTTCGAGGGTATGGTCATCTTTCCTAAGATCCCGCAAGGAAGAAGAACGAGTCCATGAAGGAGACAAACGAACATACTCGAACAGATCCTCACAAACGCGACCTTATCGGAACTAACTCGAAGAAACAACACCAGAAAGAAGCAAACAACATATTAAACAACCATCACATAAGAATGGCATGATGCACAAACAAGTATGATGCATGTCCGGTTTAATGAGGCATGGAATGGCAAAGTGCACAAGCAAAACTACAAGTTAAGTGGAGCTCAATATGCAACGAGTTGCATATTGACGAAACACCACATTCAAGTTATTTAGTTCGATCTCGTTTATGTACCCAACAATATTAAATGTTGATTAACATGGCAAGAGGTGAAGCATAATTAAACTAACTATCTAGTCAAGTTTAAATGAGTCCGGAAATAACAATCAACTATTCCGAAAAATCCTCACGTGCATATTTTTGGATTAGGTACTGTTCTGTCCTAAACCATATTTTAGAGTTTTTTAACATGCAAAGCAAGTACACCATGTTAAACTAGGCATTTTTCTACCCCATTTACATATAAAGTTTGTTAAGTTTGGAGCTACGGTTATTTAGTTATGAAATAAGGCATTTTAACATGGCAATTTGGCAAATTATAAGCAAACATCATTTTAAACATTTTTAACATGGATGAAAGTTGCATAATATTAACCTACACAAAATTCTAAACATTTTACATATATAATGTTTTTACATGTGATGCATGGTTGGAGAGTTATGATATGCATGAAGTTAAGGGTCTAAACTGTAAAACTGCAATTCCCTGGAAAAATGACAAAATCGCCAGTGACAAGAAAAAAACATTGCTGGGCCGAAACTAAGTCATACTGGGCTGAGGGGAGTTGCTCGCATGGGCCTGCGAGGCCTAGCTGGGCCAAGTGTAAGTGCATCTAGTGCCACCCCTAGTTGGTTTTGGAGTATTGACGACAAACCTGGTTGAGGGACTAATGTGTTTGTGAGAATTGCAAGATAACACAGGTAGAAGTCCCTCATTGATTTGGTTTTCCTACCAGAGATGACCCCTAAAAATGTATGAAGACATTGAAGTCAAAGGTGGTATGTGAAGACATTCACATTGAAGACTATGACAAGAGAAGACATCGCGTGAAGACTATGGAGCACGAAGACTTAGCAGTTTTGTCATTCTTTTTTTTTCTTTGTTGAGTCATAGGAACCACCATACTGTTAAGTAGGGTCCAAGAGAACCTGTCAGAATGACTAAAGTGATGCTTAACCAAAATCCTATGTCTTCGAGTGAAGACTATGAGAGGAAATCTTATTCAGAGTTGGATAAGTCAGCTTTGCTTGTAGTCCAAGTAAAGTTGCCGTGTGTGTTTGAAATCTGACCGTTGGAACATGTGTCAGTTCCTTATTGACCCAGGGTTATTTCGGACAAATTAGGTCGGGTTGCCAAGTGGCTATAAATAGCCCACCCCCTACAACCATAAATGCTTGGCTGGTCAGAGTTAGTGCACGGCTTTTGTCGTTTGAGAGCAACCCACTTCGAAGCCTTTGAGAGAGAATTCCTTGCGAGGATAAAGCCCTAAACATCCAAAGCCAAAGGGTGTTAGGCATCACTTAAGTCTTCCTATCTGTGTGATCTGAAGACTTATTACACTTGAGGACTGTGAATCCTCCAGCCGGTTAGGCGTCGCGTTCTGAGCATCCAAGAGTCATTGTGGATCGCCGGTGAACGAAGTCTGTGAAGGTTTGGAAGTCTACCTTGAAGACTTACCAGAGTGATTGGGCGAGGACTGGGTGTCCTTAGCTCAAGGGGAATAAGGTGAAGACGCGGTCTTCTGAGTTGAATCTCAGCCTCCCTAACCAGACGTACAGTTGTCACGACAACTGGAACTAGTCCAACGAATCATTCTCTTCAACGAGTCACTGGTTTCATCCTTCCCTTTCCTTTACTTACTGTTGGCCCTGGTGAAGTCATTGTATGATTGCATTATCATTTGTCTTCACTGAGTGATTGCTTGTTCTGATTGGCTTCACACTATCTTCCTACCTGATCTATACTGCCTAGCTGCTATTAGTCATTGTGCTTTCACTTCATTGAATACTTGACTATGGCTTGCTTAGTGTAGTCTACCTTCTGCTGCATGGTAATAGGTTTATTTCTATCATTTGTCTTCGAAACTTCCATTTTTTGAAGACTTTCATAAAAATCGCCTATTCACCCCCCCTCTAGTCGATCACTAGCACTTTCAATTGGTATCAGAGCAAGGTACTCCCTTGTTCTGTGTGATTTGGTTTAACTACCTGGAGTTTTAGCTATGTCGACTGCAGGGATAATCAAAGTCTCCGCTGCGTGCCCAGTCTTCGATGGAACTGAATATCGCTACTGGAAGAATAAGATGCGCATGCATCTTGAAGCCATTGATGTCGACCTATGGTATGTCGTCAAGAATGGCGTTCCCAAGGTTGGTGAAGGTGTCACCGCTGTTGATGTCAAGAAGTTCGTTCAACCGGACTCCACTGCCAAGAACATCATCTGTGGTCATCTAACCAAAGGACAGTATGGCCGTGTGAGTGCTTTGGAAACATCTAAGCTAGTCTGGGACTGGTTCTCCAAGGTCAACGAAGGTGTTTCAACCCAGAGAGATCAGAGAATCAGTTTCCTTCGCAACCTCTTCAACCGCTTCAAGAGAAATGACAATGAGACCACGTTTGATCGACTCACTGACATCACAAATGAGCTTCAAGCCCTCGGTGCTACTGAGATCACCAAGCATGAAGTCGTCAAGACACTTCTGAGATCACTTGACAGCTCGTTTGACACCCTAGCCCTGATGATTCAAGAATGTCCTGACTTCAAGACACTCGATCCATCTGACATACTTGAGAGGCTCAACACACACGAGTTTCAGCTTTCTGAGAAAAGAGACATCTACGGTCCCAACTATGGGCAAACTCGTGCCTTGAAGGCAAAAGCTGTCTCCTCATTTGAAGAAGAATCTGATAGCAGTTCTGATGATCTTGAAGACATTGGAAAGGAGCTTGCTATGCTTGTGAAGAAGTTCCAAAAATTCACCAAGAAGAAAGGCTTCAGAAAGTCTTCACGATCAAGCTCAAGGAATGATGAAGCTTCTGCTCATGACTACAAGAAGAGAACATGCCACAAGTGCAAGAAACCTGGCCACTACATCTCTGAGTGTCCGCAGTGGGACAATGAGAACAAGAAGAAGAAGAATAGCAAGGAGTATGACTCTGACGACAAGAAGAAGAAGAAATACTCAAAGTCTTCTTCCAAGTCTTCCTCAAAGTCTTCATCACACAAGAAGAGCTCATCTGGCAAGGCTCGTGCATTTGTCGGCAAGGAAATGGATTCAGAGGAGGAGTCCGCTTCTGAGGAGGCGGAGGTGGAGTCTGAGGAGGAGTCCAATTCTGGCGTTGCGAGTCTGGCTACAGCATACGTTGCCAAGTCCATCTTCAACGCTGAAGACAATGACTTCATCACCAACACCGATGCAAATGACAAGGACTACTCCGCTCCTACCTACTGCTTCATGGCACGCGGTGCCAAGGTAAACACACGCACTACTCACTATCAAACATCCAGTGAAGATGACTCTGATTGTGGTTCCAAACCCAGCTACAAAACACTTGCTAAAATTGCAACTGAACAACAGAAAGCTATGGAACTTATTCAAAAACTGTTAGACAAAAGCGATGACCTATTAGACGCTGAAATGACTTGATCTTAGTCCTTAATTGAAGACATAAAAAATCTTCACGTTAAGTATGAGGAACTTGAAAGTCGTCATGAAACACTCTCAACAACTCATGAAAAGCTTTCCTATGATTATCTTCAAAGGAAGCAAGATCTTGAGAAATTGAGAGCGGCTCATGAAGATCTTCAAAAGGAAAACGAGTCACTTCGCGCCGAACAGATCAGTTCCACTTAGGAAGGATTTGAACCACCATGTCTTAAATGCATTGAGCGTGACAACGCTACTTCTGTTGCTGGGTGTTCTACTGCTGCTACTATTGCAATATCTTCAACTGTTGATGTGGTAACTAACCCCTCTGCTGAGGATACCACTACTATTGCTGATGAGAATTCTAGGTTGAAGATATTGCTTGAAACAAGGATGTAAAAAAGTCTCAAAGGGCATCAGACACTATGCGATGTTCCTAAAAGGCAGATCCTGAACCGAAACCCTAGGAAAGAGGGTCTTGGGTTCGAAAGGAAAATGAATGCTGATGGCTCTTACTGGAAACCTGAGCAGTACCCCAAAACCACATGGGTTGCTGCAAAGGAACCCTCAATGGATCCATCCACCCTGGCAGGCTTCAATTGGGCTAATCCCATTGTTCTTGATGAATCCTTTGATGCAAACTATAAACTGTTTAAGAATCAGAATGGTGAAGTGTTTGCCAGGTGTCGTGGAATTGTCACGGCAGATGTCCTTAGTGTCAGGACTTAGTCGCGAGGCCAACGCATCTATGTGGTAGCTTGAGAGGGGTTGAGCGGGACGAGAGACGCGATGTTTTACCCAGGTTCGGCCGCTCAAGGTGGAGGTAAAAGCCTACATCCTGCTTCATTGATATTGATGATGATGATCATGGTTACAAGAGTGCTCTATCTCGAGAGATATTGTCTAAACCTAACTTGTCTAACTTGTGGAACTTGACTCCCTTCTGGGGAGCCTTGCCCCTCCTTATATAAGTTGAAGGGGCCGGCCTACATGTAGAGTCCTAGTAGGATTAGGACTAGTCTACCTTCTAATACAAACCAGATACAAGTCCGGGTCTTAACTCCTTGTAAGGTAAATATTCCTCACGCCTTTCCTCTTAAACCGGCCCACCATTAACATAAACCGGCCTTCTGGGCCTTGGGCCTTGTCATTCATCTGACCCGTCCGCCGGGTCACCAGTGTGTCATAATATTCCGGCGGGTTGCTTGTAAACCGCCAGGTTAGGGCGGGTTGTCAGTGAATCGCCAAGTGTAAACCGGGTCTCAAGTAAATCGCCAAGTCCAGTCGGGTTATACTTCTGGCCGGTTTACGCCACGGGGTAAATCCCCGACATTAGCCCCCAGTTTAATTTGGATTTATCCATGTTAAACTGATCCTATAAAACAAACACAAGAGCAAATTTGACAGATTATGCTCCGGGTTAAGAATTCTTGTAAACCGGCATCTGATGATCCTTAAGTCCTTGTCATTTCCTCCTTCTAGAAAATCCGGGTTAACAAGCCAGCTTCATACTCAATTTGTTGACATTGGTTTCTCACAGAGAAATATTGTGAAGAATAATCCACTTGAGCCGGCTTCCAAAGCGCCGGTTTAAGAAATATGGGTCTTGAAATACTTATCTGATATTCTGCCGGTTTGAAGATGTAAAACTTGCTGGTTTAATATTACCAAAATGGCCAGTTTATAAATATTGATGGCACCGGGTCATAATTGTTGTCGACACCAGGTCATGCAATTGATCTTCCTGATTTGCTCAAAACTGATAAAATGAAGATGTTCCTCCATTATATGCATAATACCTGTAGCCCCCAAGTCTTAAGAGGAGAACATAGTGATAACTTAAGACTTGCTCCAATAAGTGTTTCAACCTTGAAGAAATCCGGTTTGTTCATCTCAATCATATAAACTGAATACTCCATATATGTAGCCCCCAAGTACCGGGTTGTCATGCTTGCAGCAACCTGGGACTTGTAATTGCTTATAAAAACTTCAATTAGTGTAACCCCCAAGGGCCGGGTCATTATGCAATAATGAGCAGGGACTTTGTAAATATAAGCATGTAGATTTTAGAAGTGATGTGTAGCCCCCAAGGGCCGGCTTAGTAAGATAATACTGAACCAGGACTTGATATATACTTCAATGAAAATAACATCTTATAATGTAGCTTCCATTGTAGGGCTTGAACCCACGTCCACAAGGTTAAGAGCTTTTTGCTTTACCAACTGAGCAATGGATCCTTCAATATTATGGATGAAAACTTGTGTACCTTGAATTGTTGACAGGAGCAATTGGTAGCCCCAAGGGCCGGCTCATTATAATATGATGAGTCGGGTCTTCAATAAGACTAGTAAAAATGACTTTGCATTAGCCCCCAAGTGTCATGATGCATGCTTGCAGCGACATGAGACTTCTATGTAATCTCAATTTGAATAATGTAGCCCCCAAGTGTCGGGTTGTAAGCCTGCAGCGACTCGGGGCTATTCCTTCCATTGTAGAATAAATCATATCCTTTGATAAAATAATAGCCATTGCGCTAAAGCGACTTTGAAAACTCAATAATACCGGTTATTAATAACCATAAAAATCTAGCCATGTTGGCTATTCAAGATAATATAATCCGGTGAAAACCTTATTCATTCAATATCATAATGAAAATTCAGCCAAGTTTGGCTATTTGAATAATATAACCCAATGATTTATAAGCGCATGATTCCAATGGCGCAATCCAAATATATATATACTGCCGACTTATAGTCCAAAGCCAGGCCGGTTTAACAAACCTGTTTCTGCATACAACAAGTTTAAAGTGTCCTGGCGGTTTACTGCCGGACGGGTCATAATGCCCAACATATAACCCGGGTTTATAACCAAGGCTGCACTTAAGAATAATCAAATATGAAATAGATCATACCTGTGACATTGAATCACATCATTGGTTTACCAACTTTTTTTAGTAAGGGTGATAACCCAAATCTTGAGTATGATAACTCCCGTCATATTTTGCCGGTTTGTAATAAAACTGTGTCGGGTTGTAATAAACACCGGATAATCATCCTGGCAACTTATAGTCAACGCCAGACCGGGCTAAGAAAAATCCGGTTTATAATTGAGTTTGTACTAACAACTGATAGTTGAAAGCTTGTGCCGGGTTAAGAAACATCGGACTGATGAAATGACTTATAGTCTGGCCGGGTCAATGGACGCCGGTTTACCTTAAAACCTTATCAAAGGAGAAGAAACTTTGACAAAAGCAAATGAAAAAACTTGTAGTCGAGTCTTTTCAAGGGCTGCCAGGCCCAAACTCGAGGCTTTTCATGGGCTGCCAGGCTGCTGAGTTAAACCATTTGACAAAGCCTTTTAAGATGGGCCTCCAACTAACCAATCATCGTTTTAACTTTGACAAGTTCAGGGTCTCAATGAGAGTAACTGTCAAACGTTCGGTGGGTCATGCCAGGATTACCTGGATAGGAGTGGCTTACTTGATGAAGGCAGGTTAACCCAGGGTTTTAGGTGAATACACCAGGCTTCCAAGTCGTGGGTCGATACCCGGTTACAAGGGTCCTTTCAAACTCTTTGGTATTTGACACAAAGAGCCCCCAAGTAACTTTGTGAGTTGTGCTCAATGGGTGCCTATGTTTGAGTTGTGCGTACCAACAAGACTCTCTTTGGCCCCTTGGGTGTGAAACTCCCAAGCTTTGTTGTGGCGTGATAGCCGGATTAATGGACAGGACTCCGCTTTGCAAGCAGAAGCCCCCATGTGATATATTTCTGAGATGTGCTCGCCGGGTGCCTATGTTTGAGTTGTGGTGTGCAACAAACTCTCTTTGGCCCCTGATGATAATATTGTCTTGATAGCCGCATCAAGAGGGTAGTAACGCCATGTTCTCTTTGGTGAATACACCTATGTTTGAACAGGAAGCCCCCAAATAATCATATGAAGATGAGCCCATAAAGCAGGACACCCATGTTTGAACCGTGCATCATGGCAGCAAGTTCTCTTTGGCAACCTTTAATTTTCTGAGAACTAGAATCTTGCGAGAGATTAATTCTTTTTGAACCAGAACTTTAAACCGGATTCCAAAGCTTCAAAACTTTGTGAGAGACAGATTGTCCTTGAGCCGGATGTTTGAACCGGATTTGAGAGTTTAAAAGCTTTGTAAGAGATAAATTTACCTTGAGCCGGATGTTTGAACCGGATTTGAGAGCTTCAAAGCTTTGCGGGAGAGAGATGTCTCTTAAACCGGATTTTAAACCAGAATCTTTATTTTGAGCCAGAAATTATCTGACGGCCTTTTAAGTTTTCACCAATATGGCGGTAGCCTCCGGGACCGGGTTATCATTGTCTCCAATGACCCGGAGTTTCCGAGTCATGTCATTGTAGCCCCCGAGTTTAAGACTACTCAAGGAGTTGGCTTGAGACTCTCCATATTTGACCGTGATATAAACCGGTTCAAGTCCTGCATGGGAGAACTTGCAAGCCAAAGTAATTGCTCTTTTAAAGAAAATAATATGTAATACAAAATATACTGGACGGATTTCACCTGATATGTTAGGCCGAAAATTATCAGCCACGATGTTGAAGACCACGATGGTGAAGCTGAAATCAACCATGAATGAGTCGGCCGCGGGTGCAGACAGAGTCGACCGCGGCGTTGTAAGCCGGTGCGAACGGGAGAATCGACCATGACGTTTGTAAGCCGGCGCAGACCCACGAGTCGGTCGTAGGCGCGGACGGATGTAAACCGAACAGCAGGGCCGGTAGCTTGCACGTATATTAACCGAGCAGTATGGCACGGAGGAATGCTAGTGCAAAAATTATACTGGCACGTGCTTCATATCTATGGTATAACTATACCGCGGCCATGAATAGTTATCCTGCATAAAAATATTGCAGGACAAAGTAATTGTTTTTTGACAAAAACAATATATACTAAATATATTTAGAGAGATATCACCTGATGTTTTGTCGGGCGAACCGCGACGAAACAGACCAAGTTTTAATACGCAGGTGATCCACAGTAGGAATTATGGACAACATCCAGCCGCCCAGCGCTAAGTCAAATTGGCTAGCATCTTTGACCTGATTCTGGGCAGATTTTATCTCCTCATTGCTTTAAGGAGTAACAGCGGCGTCCTGTCTGTCTAGCTTTTTATATTCTTTTTCTCTTCTGGTCAGCACTAAGTACTGGGGCAACAGGGAGCCAGTGAGCCCGCAGATGGAGGTAGAAGTGAGGCTGGGCCTTTCAATACACCCGAAAATCCCTGAGCTCAAATCACCAGCAGAACAAAACCTATAGCAAGTATGTTCTCTGCATCCACCAAAAATTGGCATAATTAAACTGATGGAATTGTTTCTCCAGCATGTACATCCCTTCGTTTCTAAAATATCAGATTCCATTTGTGGAAAAGAGCATCTTTTGGTCCTTCGGTTTGTTGCAGTTTATCTTCAGCTTGCCGCAACGGACAAGGCGGCCCGCAGGTGCAGACGACTCAGCAAGGGCAGGGGTACTCGGGAAGAGTCCCAGCGCGGACGGGTGCGGAAGAAGCCGGCAAGGTCCGATGGCAACCCGGACGGGAGGCGACTTCGTCAGGAGGCAGGGCGGCCATGGTGACTCCAAGCCGGTTGGCGCGGCGGCTTGCAGTAGCGGCTCTAGGCCGGTCGGCACAGGGCAGCTCTCCGCAAGGGTGAAACGATGGCGGAGGCGTGAGGCGCCGCACGGCTCAACATGGTGGCTCAGGGCAGCAGCGAGGCTAGCCTGGTGCGGTCGACGGCGGCTCAACGCCACGTACTAGAAAACGCGGGCGCGAGCTCGTGAGCGGTCGAGAAAAACCCGCAGCAAAACGACTCAAGGCGAGAGCAAGATGCAGCAACGACCGCTCGTAGTAGAAAACAGGCGGCCCAACACCGGAGTGAGATGCGTCAATGGCCGCGGGCGGCGCGGGCAGGTCGAGTGGCTCAAGGGAGGCAAACCACAAAGACGGCGTGGAGCTGGCGCAGGGATTGCGGAGGTCGGGGCTCGAGCAACAGGTTCGAGCAGCGGTGGCCACTCAGAGCAGCGCACGGCTCGGAGGCCCTCGGCAAATTCGCAGCGGAGGAACGGACCGGTGATGCTCCGGTGGCGGGCAGAGCAAAGAGGCCAACAGGGGCGAGCAACGGGGGGATCGACCACGGCAGCTCAGAGGCCACGCCAGCCAAGGCAGGTAGCACGGAAGCCGGGTCAACATTGCATCCACTTCCAGATCATGATTGATTTCTTTCCCTTTTTTTTCTTCACGGAGGGCGACTCTGTGTCTCTATCTGTTTCCGGTCATAACTGTCTTCGGCGAAAAACTTAAGCCGCCGTGACTCGAAGTGGCTTTCGTTCCTGGCACTTGATGTTTCGGCGGAACATGCGATTGGACTAATCGCTGGATACGGCGCACAGCAGGCCATCGAAATTCTCTTGAACCTTTGTCGATCTCGGCGGATCGTACAACGCGACGGCGGCGTGCACACATAATCTTAGTCTCATGCCCCGCGCAGCAGAGCACTTCGCCAATCTTGACTGATGAAATTTTGTAGTTGATGTGATTTTTTCATTTCAGTTTGAGCCGGGAAATTACGAACTTCTCAAACCCTAGAAAAGATCCCTTCAAAAATTCAACATCACCATGCGCAGGCCCCACGGTGGGCGCCAACTGTCGTGGATTGTCACGGCAGATGTTCTTAGTGTCAGGACTTAGTCGCGAGGCCAACGCATCTATGTGGTAGCTTGAGAGGGGTTGAGCAGGACGAGAGACACGATGTTTTACCCAGGTTCGGCCCCTCACGGTGGAGGTAAAAGCCTACATCCTGCTTCATTGATATTGATGATGATGATCATGGTTACAAAGAGTGCTCTATCTTGAGAGCTATTGTCTAAACCTAACTTGTCCAACTTGTGGAACTTGTCCCCCTTCTGGGGAGCCTTGCCCCTCCTTATATAAGTTGAAGGGGCCGGCCTACATGTAGAGTCCTAATAGGATTAGGACTAGTTTACCTTCTAATACAAACCGGATACAAGTCCGGGTCTTAACTCCTTGTAAGGTAAATATTCCTCACGCCTTTCCTCTCAAACTGGCCCACCATTAACATAAACCGGCCTTCTGGGCCTTAGGCCTTGTCATTCATCTGACCCGTCCGCCGGGTCACCAGTGTGTCATAATGTTCCGGCGGGTTGCTTGTAAACCGCCAGGTCAGGGCGGGTCGCCAGTGAATCGCCAAGTGTAAACCGGGTCTCAACTAAACCGCCAAGTCCAGCCGGGTTATACTTCCGGCCGGTTTACGCCGCGGGGTATATCCCCGACACCAGGTATATTGGTACTAACTGCAGGAATGGCCCACCTATGAAGAAAGTCTAGGTGTCGAAAAGGTTGTTGGAGAATCTTCCTGTCAATGTTGTCATGACACCACAAGTGAAGAAGACAAACCCCAGACCACAAGCTTCATATGGTCCAAAGGCTTCATACAGACAAAGGACTCACCTGAGTCGCACTAATGCAAATGTTTTGCAGGGAAGCCATACTCAGGCCTATGAATATGAGCGTGTTTCATCAAACCACCATGTTCATAAGACCAAGAACTATTCTGCTTATTCTTATGAGTACTATTGTCCACCTGCAAGACTTTTTGCTAGGGCTCCAAAGTCAAAGTTCTCAGATGCTGCACTTAGACTCATTGCTTCGAAGCCACCCTTGAAGATGTGGGTGGCTAAGAAAGCTTAACTCTCTTTTGCAGGGAAAGGTCTCCAGCCGAAAACCAAAATCGTCTGAAGCTATTGCTGGGGACCTTAAACATCTTGTAGGGCGCAAGATCAAATGCCCAAATGGTCTTAATATGTATTTTGTTCCTGAGTCGCTTGCGACTTGCCCTATCAGTCCTAACTTTGATCTAAGATTTCATAATCCTCTTGCTCGTCAAATGTTTATGCTTCACAATTCTCTTTGTGAAGCCTATCCCCCTAACTGCACTGTAGGGTATGACACCAGCTGCTTCAGAAGGGATTATTGACAGTGGGTGTACTAATCACATGACTGGCAAGAGAAGTCTTCTCATGGACTCAACCTTACGTCCATCTGACAAAAGTCACATCACATTTGCTAACACTGGTAAAAGCAAGGTATTGGGTCTAGGTAGAGTTGCAATCTCAAGGGATCAACACATGGATAAAGTCATGCTTGTTGAATCCCTTGGTTTCAACTTAATGTCTGTCTCAATGCTTTGCGATTTGAACATGGTTGTGATGTTTGAAAAATATCGTTGCCTTGTTCTAATGGAATCTGACAAGTCTCTAGTCTTCGAAGGGTATCGGAAAGATGATTTGTACGTGGTAGATTTCTCAGCAGGACCACAACTTGCCATATGTCTTCTAGCAAAAGATTCTGGATGCTGGCTCTAGCATCGGAGGCTAGGGCATGCTGGCATGAGGAACCTGCACACCCTTGCAAAGAAGAATCATGTCATAGGCATCGAGGGCATCAAGTTCAAGAAGGATCACTTATGTGGTGCCTGTGAAGCAGGAAAGATGACGAGGGCCAAGCATCCCTCGAAGATAATCATGACAACGACTCAGCCCTTCGAACTGCTCCACATGGACCTGTTCGGTCCCACTCATTACTCAACTCTTACTACTACTGCTTGTCTCTATGGCTTTGTCATTGTTGATGATTATTCAAGATATACTTGGGTGCATATAATCCTCTACAAGACTGAAGTGCAGGATGTCTTCAGACGCTTCGCCAATCGAGCCATGAACAACTATGGCGTCAAGATCAAGCACATCAGAAGTGACAATGGCACTGAATTCAAGAACACTGTCCTAGATACTTATCTTGATACTTTGGGCATCACACATGAATTCTCCGCTTCGTACACGCCGCAGCAGAATGGCGTCGTGGAACGCAAGAATAGAACACTTATTGAGATGGCCCGGACGATGCTTGATGAATACAAGACTCCGAGAAAGTTCTGGCCTGAAGCCATTGATAATGCATGCCATATCATCAACCGTGTTTATCTTCACAAGCTTCTGAACAAGACATCCTATGAGCTCCTTACTGGCAAGAAGCCAAATGTCAGTTACTTCAGAGTATTTGGTGTCAGGTGCTAGATCAAGGATCCACATCACACTTCAAAATTTGCACCAAAAGCACATGAAGGTTTTATGCTTGGATATGGAAAGCATTCGCACTCCTACAGAGTTTTCAACCTCTTCCACTATAAAGTGGTTGAAACTGTGGATGTGCGGTTCGATGAGACTAATGGCTTGCAAAGAGAGCACCTGCCAAATGTGCTAGATGAAGTTCCATCCAGTGAATCAATCAAACTTATGGGAACTAGAGAAATCATACCATCTGAAGCTCAGCCTGAAGAGGAACTTATCATCTCCGCACCTGATGAACCTGAAGACAATGCTCAGCCTGAAGACAATCCTTCTAATGATGACAATGATCAGCAAGAGCAAAATCTTCGTCATGTTCATCCTCGTGTTGCAAATGAAGTACAAATTGAGAGAATAATTGATAGCATCAATGCACCAGGTCCACTCACTTGTTCAAGGGCAACACAACTAGCAAATTTCTGTGTGCACTTCGCATTCGTCTCAATATCTGAACCCAAGAAAGTTGATGAAGCCTTCATGGAACCTGAATGGATTCAAGCTATGCAAGAAGAGCTCCAGCAGTTTGAGCTGAATAATGTATGGGAACTGGCTAAGCGTCCTGGTCCTCGTAAGCACAATATAATAGGCACTAAATGGATATATCGCAACAAGCAAGATGAGCATGGTCAAGTTGTCAGAAACAAAGCTCGTCTCGTTGCTCAAGGATACACTCAAGTTGAAGGGATTGACTTTGATGAAACATTTGCTCATGTGGCTAGGCTTGAAGCCATACGCATACTGCTGGCCTATGCAAATCATCATAACATTCTTCTGTATCAAATGGATTTGAAGAGCGCTTTTCTCAATGGAAAGATTGAAGAAGAAGTGTATGTTGCACAACCGCCTGGCTTTGAAGATCCAAAACATCCTGACATGGTGTACAAGCTCAACAAGGCACTGTATGGCCTCAAACAAGCCCCTCGGACTTGGTATGACACACTCAAAGACTTCCTGAAGAGCAAAGGCTTCAAACCTGGTTCCCTCGATCCCACTCTCTTCACGAAGACATATGATGGTGAACTGTTTGTGTGCCAAATATATGTGGATGACATTATCTTCGGCTGCACCAATCAGAAATACAGTGAAGACTTTGGATATATGATGCAAGAGCAATATCAGATGTCCATGATGGGTGAGCTGAAGTTCTTCCTTGGTCTTCAAATACGTCAGCAACGCAACGGCATCTTTATATCTCAAGAGAAATACCTCAAAGATTGCCTGAAGAAATTTGGAATGCAAGACTGCAAAGGCTACACGACGCCAATGCTAGCCAAACATCATCTGGGTCCCGACGACAATGGTAAAGAGTTCGATCAAAAGGTATACCGCTCCATGATTGGTTCCTTGCTTTATTTATGTGCATCTAGGCCATATATCATGCTTAGTGTTTGCATGTGTGCCCGGTTCCAAGCGGCACCAAAGGAATTGCATCACTTAGCTGTGAAGCGAATTCTCAGATATTTGGCTCACACCCCAACACTAGGATTATGGTATCCAAAGGGCTCAGAGTTTGATCTAGTTGGATTCTCGGATGCTAATTATGCTGGTGACAAGGTGGATCGCAAGTCTACATCAGGCACATGTCATTTTCTGGGACGATCACTTGTATGTTGGTCTTCAAAGAAGTAGAACTGTGTATCTCTCTCCACTGCTGAATCTGAATACATTGCTGCTGGATCTTGCTGCGCTCAGCTTCTATGGATGAAGCAAACACTCAAAGACTATGGCATCCATCTGAAGCAAGTGCCACTCTACTACGACAACGAAAGCGCCATCAAGATTGCCAACAACCCAGTTCAGCACTCGAAGACAAAGCACATTGAAATTCGTCATCACTTTCTCAGAGATCATGTTATGAAGGAAGATATTGATATCATACACGTCAACACTGAAGAGCAATTGGCAGATATCTTCACCAAGCCCTTGGATGAGAAGAGGTTTTGCAAGTTACGATATGAGCTGAATATCTTGGAATGCTCAAATGTTTTGTGATCAGGCACACATCCTAACACTTAAGCATGTTGATGATATAGATGTGCAACACACGAAGTAAAGTATATCTTCAATCAATGAAGACTTACATTCTGAGTGTGAATATATTAATGTGGAATTTGACTTCGGAGCGCCACGATAATTGTGCGCCGTGTCTGGGTCTAATACTTCCTATACGGTGGGTAACGCCACCACCAAAATTCTTCCCTTTAAAGTGTCTATCTCATGGCGTTACATTTGCAAAGTCTTCGCATTTTGTTTGTCTTCAATGATTAAAAAGTTCTCCTGTTTATCTTCAACGTACTGATTTGGTTTCTGTCCTCTACAGCATTCACTTATAGCTATGGCTTCTTGCTGAACCTTTTGAACTAAGTGAATGTGATCGGACCCTAACCCCTCTATGCTTCTTCCCTATGTCTATCTATCCAAATCATATGCATTCTATTGACACTATCAAAATGTCTTCTCTGCATCCTTGTCAGCGGAAGACACAGAGACAAACATTAATCCGTTTTCAATGCCAAATCCTTTTCACCTAAAACCCGGAGAAGGGGGAACGACCACCCGACAATCCAAGCGTGCATGGGAACGTGGAACAACTTCCGATGTGTTGCATGATAGCCACATGTTCATCAGATGTGAATCGCCAGGGGCACCTGTGTAACAACACTGTGCCGTCCCTATCCCTATAAATACACGCCTCACCACAGTCATTATCCCTTCTTCCACTCTCGCACAAACCCTAGCGCCACCGCTAGCCCTCGACGATGCCGGCGACGAAGCGCTTAGCTGTCACAACCTCATCGACGCCGTCTTCACGCCGGTCGCGGACATTGTCTTCTCCGCCGTCGCTGTAGGTGTCCTCTGTCGCCAAGTTAGGGCACGGACGATCGAACTACTCGGCCTCCTCGCCCACTCCGTCTAGCAGTTCTTCGTGTGGTAAGTAAAACCTCCATTTTACGGCCCCTTTGATCCTATAGATTCATCACTTTCTACCACAAGTAGTTTCTATTCACACAAGTTGGATCTATTTCGTACTGCATCTCATAATATGCCTAGTATGTTCACTTATGCTTCACAAAGTAGTTAGATTCCTCACTTGTACTTATTCGTGCATTCGTACAAATCTGGAACCAACTCTCTATCTATGAGTGAATGTCTTCGCACTATGAGGTCAATGTCTTCTAAACTGATTTATCTTCAAAATCTTCTGAGAATGCATATGACCTCTTCCCCTTCCCTCTCACCTTAATGTTGTCACAGGTACATGTCTGTGGGAGAATCCCTTGGTTCTCATAGTCTGCATTCATTTGCAGAATTCTTACAGCATCATATAAATTCTCTTGAAGCCAATTCTTGTCTGACCAGTAGACGGAAGACTTTGATAGTTTTGAAGCCTTTCAGTTTAAACTTCACGGCATCAGAAAAATCTGCAAGGAAGGGAGGCAGATAGCACCGTGGAAACACTGCTAAGGACCTGCCCCCAGATCTCTATGAGCTATACAAGTCAGATCCAGAAGAGACTTATGGAGAACGCAAGAACCGAATCTAATGGATTCGAAGACATTGGGCAGAGGAATGGTTCAAGTACAGATTCGTCACCGACGAATATGCTGAGAAGAGTGCCATCAAGGGCCCCTGGGGAGATATCATATACAAAGGTCTTCAGCCCAAATCACAGTCCGAAGCTATTGCTCAAGGCTTTTACCCCTGCATGCTTCATGGACCTCAGCCTGCTAATGCCGACCCATCCTCTCTGTTATGGTGTCGCGAAGACAATCTCTTCAAGCACAACTATCAGTTTGCACAGAACTCTGCCAAGGAAAACAAGAAGTCATTGGGATTAGACTTCAACCCAGGCCCCTCTGTGCCACGTGCTGATGGCACACGAGAAGCTGAACCCAATCTAGTTGGGCCCTTCTACAACCTAGAAGGTCTCATCACTCATATTATGGTTCAAGGGGCAGTCGTGGATCAACCTGCAGACGATGCTGAATCTGACGAAGCACCTGCACCACCGAAGCCAAAGACGCTGAAGAAGCCTAAAGCTTCAAAGCCTGCCCCAGCACCAAAGGTCTCATGGGCGAAGCCTCTGGCTACTGCACCTCCTGAACACAGTGTGCAGTCTAAAGATTTGTCACGCATCTCCAAGCCCTCCAAAATGAAGATGCCCTTGCAACCCACTAGCCAATCACTGACTGCTGCTGCCATTCTGCGCAATGACGCCATTGATCTGTCTAGCGACGACGATCTTGGCGATGATGCTCTTGAGCAGTTGATCAAGAGCAAGCAAGAGGCAGAAATCTTCAATGACCTCCCTCTCTTTGATGTTGAAATCATCAACACCTTCATTAATGAGTGGTTTGACAGCCCAAATGTCAGCTTTGATGATCTTTAGCTTCCGATTGGCCTGAGCGTCACCTTCCACGGAGCCATTGCTGCTGAGCTGGCTCTAGCTCAGAAGATTGTTGAACTGAAGCATAAGATTGATTATGAAAAAGCTCAGTTCAAGAAGCACATGTCCAAGCTCAATGTTGAAGACATTCAGAACTTTCAGACCATGATGCATGAGCTTAAGGAAGCATTCCGAACCAAATGCGAAGAAGCCAAAGGTTCTCGTGAGTGCATGAAGGATCTTGCTGCTAAATGTGTCCAAGGATACAATGAGGCTGAAAAGCGCAAGGCCTTGGGGCGACCAGGAATCGACCCCAGAATGGTGGCCAAGAAGAAGAAGAAGAAGCCAGCTGTGGCAGAACCCGAAGCACCAAGGCAGGAAGTACATCCAATTGTCTTCCCAGCCAGTATGACAGGCTCGAAGCCTAAGGTCCCCACAGTGGCTTCAGAACTGAAGAAAACAAGGGCTGCTGAAGCTGAAGCTAGAAAGCTTAAAACCAAGGGCACTACTGATGATGCTCCTCCAACCAAGAAACGCAAAACCAAGAAGAGAGATCGGGCTGCTCCCATAGAGCCCCTTAATGTCGAGCCAATCTCAGTGGCTCTTCCTGCATCTGAACATCGTGAGCGCCAGTTGATAATTCATGAGCCTGCTTCCACAGAGGCTCCTGAAGCTGAAGAAAATCCTGAAGTTAATCCGGCTGTTGACCCCATCGCAGCTGAACACATTGGTCCTGACGACAATGTTGAAGATGATGAAGTCCTTCCTCAGATCGAGCACCAATTGGTATCATCGCCTGTGCTCACGCACAACAAACTCATCAGCATTGGTCGTCCTCTGACGCCAATTGCTCAGGATGCATCATGGGCTGATCACCCACAGAGACCAGACACTCCAAGCTCTCCCCAACTGCAAGCTACCCCACCTGTGCAAGATGACGATGACTTCGAGGCCCAGCACACTCCATCTCCACAAGCGTCGCCCGCATTACGCAGGCTTCGCAAAGGACCAAGGCCCCAAGTCACTCCCACAATGCACGTGTCTGAGTCCGAAGCCAAAATGGCTGAAGAAATTCCGGCTGCATCAGCCGATGAAGAAGAAGCCCCAAGAGTTGAAAGAGTTGCTACACCCCTGTCCCACCAAGATGTTGTTCTCGAGGAGAACGTGTCTAACCCTCCAGCTTCTGAAGTGGAGGTTAACAACCCTGAGGCGGCCACCAACATCACCGCTGACGCCAATGACGTCTTCATGGCTGAAGCCAATGCGGCGCCTGAAGCCAATGAGGCGCCTGCAGCTACTGTGGTGCCAGAAGTCAATGCTGAAGTACCTGAGGTCCAAGCACCTAAAGCAACTGTGGCCCCTGAAGCCCATGAAGACAATGCCAATGCTCCTGTTCCCCCTCCAAGACCTCATACAATTGAGCTTGCATTTAATCGTGGGTAGCCTATTATGGTCCGATGGCCCATTCTGACTCCTCCGCCTGCTGTGGGTCCACAATTTGAGTATCACGTCGAGCACAGACCTCAAGTCCAAAAGCCCAAGCCAAGACTTCCACGATTCCCAAGCACTGCCACTTCACCTGGGGTCTTCAATGTGAATGGCTTCGTGGCACATAATACCTTCTTCAATAGCTCCAAGAACCCTTATACAAGACCGCGCATTTCCTCAGATCGGTTCTGGAGCTATCAGCAGCGCAGCTACTATTCCTGTGTCCTATACAATCAAGGGAGCATATTTCCAGATATGCGCCTCGACTCTGAAGCTATAGCTGGACTGCCCTGCCTTGAAGAAGCATTGGATTGTTTCAGAGATGCTGGTCTGTTGCAATTTGTCACAGATAAGGAGCACTGGAATGAAGAGCTTCTGCTAAAGTTCTATGCAACTCTCCACATTCGAGGCTACAACAGGGATCCAAAGACTTGGGTCCTTGAGTGGATGACAGGCAATGTCCATCATGAAGCTAAAGCTCTTGATATCATTGAGCTCACAGGCCTGCCCACTCCTGGTGAATACTATGAACCAGGTTGTCAACAACACCAAAATGCCTTGGAAAGCATCTTTCAGAAGCCAGAACCCAACATGAGTCAAATGCTGAGCATGATGGAGCCTTTGCCTCACAATGCTGAATACCCATCTGAGTTCTTTGTCGAAGACCTAAAGTACCTGCCTTGCACCATTTACCACATCATCAGGAAGACTCTATGGCCTGTCAAAGGACACTCATTTGCAGCGAAGCTTGAAGGAGCAATGAAGACTTTGGTCTTCTATATTTTCAATGGCATCAGCTTCAATGCTCAAGACTTCTTCATCAGGCAGTTGGCTGCGTCTGGCTCCGACATCTTTGGGTTGAAATTCTATGCTCCATGGGTCATACGTCTGATCAAGCGTCACTTAGCCTTCAACTATCAGCCGTCTGCGCGCAATCATCTTATATTCTTGCCCGAGGTTGATCTATCAGTTGAAGCCATTTACCCAGAGCCTGCTAAGGATCCCATTTATCTTCACAATGTTGATCACCAAAGTTTCACCCAACCCATTGAAGGAGTTCCAGCAGTCTCTCGTGTTTATCCCCTTGCTGGAAACACATGTGCCCCTCGTGCTCAAACTGATGCCACTAGTAGCACTATTGCGCAAAGGCCTCGACGACGATCTCGTGTCCTAAATGACCGAGAGCTTCTCGTCGCACTGCATCAGAAATAGGACAAACATCACGACTGGCTTAAGCGTCAGATGCAAAGCCTCTTGGTGGATGTCAAGTGCATTCGCAATCTTGCCACCAAGAATGCCTTTGTCACTCATGAAACCTGTCGGAGGTCATGGAAGAGTTTGATACTACTTAGTGCTGAAGCTGATCTGCACGACTATGGCTTCACCGAACACTTCAAGTTTGACTCAACTCCTCCCAGAAATGCTCACTTGCGTCGGACTCCCTCACTTGAAGACTCTGAATACTTGTCCTCAGCTGCGACCGTAAATGCCAGAGTCATCGATGACCAAGATGATGCAACTTCACCTCCTCCAACTTCAGCGCATGTCGACACTGCACCAAGTTCCTCTGCACCACCGGATCTCAATGACGTCCCTGCTGCCTCGCCTGCACCTCATGGGAATGAGTAGGCGCTCTAAGTTTTCAAACCTTTTTGGTCCTCACTGACAAAAGGGGGAGAAGCATATGAGTTGATAGTCTTCAAGCAGGTCCATATGGGTGGTTGCTTTACTTTTTGCTACTTTTGCCAAGTGCTTACAACTCTCATTTTCGATACATTTGGTTCTTTGAGTTGTAACACTTAAACTCGATGGCCGTATGCTACTTATTTGCTATTCTGTGATGCAATGATAAATTCCACATGTGCGACGATAAATTCCGCACTTAGATCATTTTGCAGACGTCCATTTTTCATTATGCATGTCACTATCTTTGTTACATCATATCTTGCATAATGAATTGTCATCATAGGTTGAAGAGGATCTCCACAAGTACAACCTGCCATGTGCATTTGCATTCCAAAAGCAAATCACTTATATGCACATCTTCAGGGGGAGCCCTTGCAACTTATGAAGACAATACCCTATCCTTTACAATTTCACATATTTTATTTCCTGTTGAAAACTTCAACCAGTTTGTCATCAATCACCAAAAAGGGGGAGATTGTAAGTGCATCTAGTGCCACCCCTAGTTGGTTTTGGAGTATTGACGACAAACCTGGTTGAGGGACTAATGTGTTTGTGAGAATTGCAGGATAACACAGGTAGAAGTCCCTCATTGATTCGGTTTTCCTACAAGAGATGACCCCTAAAAATGTATGAAGACATTGAAGTCAAAGGTGGTATGTGAAGACATTCACATTGAAGACTATGACAAGAGAAGACATCGCGTGAAGACTATGGAGCGCGAAGACTTAGCAGTTTCGTTGTTCTTTGTTTTTTTTCTTTGTTGAGTCATAGGAACCACCATACTGTTAAGTGGGGTCCAAGAGAACCAGTCAGAATGACTGAAGTGATGCTTAACCAAAATCCTATGTGTTCGAGTGAAGACTATGAGAGGAAATCTTATTCAGAGTTGGATAAGTCATCTTTGCTTGTAGTCCAAGTAAAGTTGTCGTGTGTGTTTGAAATCTGACCATTGGAACACGTGTCAGTTCCTTAGTGACCCATGGTCATTTCGGACAAATTAGGTCGGGTTGCCTAGTGGCTATAAATAGCCCACCCCCTACAACCATAAACGGTTGGTTGCTCAGAGCTAGTGCACGTGTTTTGTCGTTTGAGAGCAACCCACCTCGAAGCCTTTTAGAGAGAATTCCTTGCGAGGATAAAGCCCTAAACACCCAGAGCCAAAGAGTGTTAGGCATCACTTAAGTCTTCCTGTCTGTGTGATCTGAAGACTTATTACACTTGAGGACTGTGAATCCTCCAGCCGGTTAGGCGTCGCGTTCTGAGCATCCAAGAGTCATTGTGGATCGCCGGTGAACGAAGTCTGTGAAGGTTTGGAAGTCTACCTTGAAGACTTACCAGAGTGATTGGGCGAGGACTGGGTGTCCATAGCTCAAGGGGAATAAGGTGAAGACGCGGTCTTCTGAGTTGAATCTCAGCCTCCCTAACCAGATGTACAGTTATCACAGCAACTGGAACTGGTCCAACAAATCATTGTCTTCAACGAGTCACTGGTTTCATCATTCCCTTTCCTTTACTTACTGTTGGCCCTGGTGAAGTCATTGTATGATTGCATTATCATTTGTCTTCACTGAGTGACTGCTTGTTCTGATTGGCTTCACACTATCTTCCTACCTGATCTATACTGCATAGCTGCTATTAGTCATTGTGCTTTCACTTCATTGAATACTTGACTATGGCTTGCTTAGTGTAGTCTATCTTCCGCTGCATGGTAATAGGTTTATTTCTATCGTTTGTCTTCGAAACTTCCATGTTTTGAAGACTTTCATAAAAATCGCCTATTCACCCCCCCCCCCTCTCTAGTCGATCACTAGCACTTTCACCAAGCCGGGGAAAGGTAGGCCGGCTCATGGCCCTTGCGTGAGGCGCTGGTCAGCGAGGCAGCGACCGAGCTGCTGCTGCTCGATGCAGAGGCGAACCCCATGGTGGCGCCCATGCCTGACGGTTGAAGGCGGCAATGGAACTCGAGGGCGGACGACGGCGACCTGCAGATGGGCGGATCTGGTCCCATGGAGGCGTGGGGTCGCAGATCCAGCCGGCGACGCCTGCCGCGCAGCTCCATGGCGCTCCTAGTTGTTACTGCCATGACAGGGAGAGAGGAAGGTTAGAGAGAGAGAAGAAGAAGGGAGAAAGGGAAAGGACAGTGGGGCGACGCGGCCTGGGTCCAGCGGGGTTGCCGCGGTCACCGGCTGGCTTCGGCGAGGCCGCCAACGGGTGGTGGCGCTCGGGGCCGAGGTGAGGAGGCAGTTGCCTCTACGGGAGGATGTGGGAGGCAAGGCGAGCGCTCTTGTGCTACGGACGACGGCCCGGTTCCGGGCCCGGGCGGGCTCGAGATGGGCCTGGCAGGCCTGCGGTGAAGTGGGGTGCGAGGGGGACGAGTGGAGGCTTCCGATTGGTTGCGCACGACAGCTGCCAGCAGCGTGGCCTATGGGACGGCGCCAAGTGGCGGAGAGGAGGTGGCCGGCGCCGGATTACAAGGAGAAGGTGGGAGGTGGCGGCGGCTGATGATTTGGGGGCGCTGAATTCGATGAGGGGGGGTTAGCTGCTGCCCAAAATGGCAAGGGGGGGTTTAAATAGGAAAGGGGGTTAGATTAGGGTTAGGAGGGGTTTTCATCCGTTTTCAGACCGTTCAATCGCCATCGGATGGTCCTGGAGCGGACCGGGATAGGTAGATGGACTAGGTGGGCTGTGTACGAGGGTTGGGCTGAGAGGAGAGAAGAGAAAGCGGCCCGACATGGGTTTTCGGAGACCAAAAACGTCCGACGTTCGACCGGCTATAATGCCGCTATATGTTTAACGGTTGGGCTATCAAACGCACTCCGAATGTGATGAAACTTGGCACGCGACCTACTGACAACATAAAAACACCGCATGCCAACTTTCAACCCATTCCGTGAACATTTTCCGGTCACTTATAAAATGCTATTTCGGACGTGCCGCGGGCGTGTGCAAGTGTGTCTTGACTCAGAACGGACAACGGACGGAAATGGGGAACCCGGACGAATGCCAGTTTTGAAAACATGATGATGCAACGCACATGATGACATGACAAGATGCAACACGCAAGCGAATGACAAGGCAACAACAGCGAATAACTGGAAGACACCTGGCGCGTCGGTCTCGGGGCATTACGACACTCCACCACTACAAGAGGATCTCGTCCCGAGATCTAGGATGGCACCGGAGGGAAACGGAAGAGGAAGAGAAGAGGTAAAACTAAGTTGCTTCTTTGACAAAAGAGTGAAACCAAAGAACCTTGCGAGGTTGAACAAATTGAAAGAAAGCATGCAACGAAGATGAACCAAGTTGAAAACACTCCGTTAGAACAGAGGAACAAGGAACATTACTAGAACCTTGTAGGTTGAAAGACATAAGAAAAGGGTTGCAATGGAAAAAAAAGTACATGCAAGCACTCCGGTTGAGAAGGGAGGTAAAACTTCATAAGATGAGAGAAATCAAATGAAAACACGACACTCCGGTTAAATGGATAAGCAAAGGAAAGTACATGATCTTTGACAAAACGAGATGATGGGTGAATATAGCAACAATACAATGCCTCCGGAATGAATGTAAGAATGGAATGAAAAGAATGGAGGAGAAAACCACCTCTTCTACCTCAAATGAGCTTGAAAAGCATCCTCAGGAGAAGGGTCGAACTGAGTTGTTGGAAAACCAACACGAAAAGAGTAAGCTTGTTGTGGGCTTATGAAAAACATGTCAAAACTATGAGGTGAAATTCCGCCACTAACGGAAAACAAAAGATTGGATTGATATGAACAAGGAGACGAGAAACTTATTGTCACCGGGAGGATAATGAAGAACTTGGGTCATTGATAAGCACCATAATAGCAACATTCCTTAGGGAAAGGTTCTAGGTGAAATCAAAGCCAAGATAACTCCAATGAATAGATTATTGGGTTAAAAAGATCTCACGAACGAAATGAAAATGTTGGGTTTAAAATATCTCATTCCTGACAACTTGTGAATCATGAAACACAAAGGGAAGTTGTCAAGAGTGACATAACACCACATCAAAAGATAAGGTAGAAAGAATTGCACTTCGGAACGCAAGATGAAGAATGCTTGAGCTCCTCTTGGTGAACACTTCGAGAACGAATTAAATCCTTGATGAACCACCATGTAGAGCCTCCCTGAAGAACTCCGGTAATAAACGAATGATGAAATGAAGGAAGTTGAAAAGAAACAAGATGAAGCCTTGCAATGATTTAGATGGAGCTTCGGTACGATATAACCGAGAAAACTTGGAACTCCGAAAAAAAACATGAGCACTTGAAACCAAGAATTTTGATGAACCTCCGGAATAAGGAATTAATCGCTTGGATGAAACAAGAATAAGAATTACCGTATGCTTATCCTTCATCAATTAAATTTATGACAAGCAACGGATTTGGCATACTACTTATTCCGGTAGAAAGGATTAATATAGATATAGCGCAAACTTGGCAAAATCTTCAATGAATCACCGGTCGGGTTTGGAAACAACGAATCAATTGATACGATAACGAAGGAAGAGAAATCTTGAATGAACCACAGTAAGTATTGAAAAAGAACGAAGAAAAGATAAGGAAACACCGGGAGGAATTAGAGAACGAATGAAGATACTTTAGGGAATTTACATACATGTGAAGGAAGAGATCACGATCTGATTTGAGAAAACTTGAACGATGCACCGGTAAGATTTGGAGAACGAGAGCTGAAAGCTAGAATGAAAAATTCTGAGATGATGGGTTCCAGAGAATCAAACTAAAAAGACTCCTGAATTGCTTCGGATGGGTGAAAAGAATTCTCACAATCGAAAACAATTTTGAGAGGATGGCAACAAGCTAGAACCATGAATCTTCAAGAGAACGGATATGATTTGGAGGAAAAACTCTTCTTCAGTCTTCACAAACCGAGAATGACGACGAGGAACACCACCATGAATTGTTGAGACACTTCGGAATAATTAAAAGAGGAAAGGTTGAGCCAAAGGTGAAAAGAATTTGAAAGATCTTGGAGAAATACATATGACTGATGATAATTCATTCTTACGTCAAACTTGAAATGAATTTGAGAATAACACCGGGAAAAGAAGAGTAAGGTAAGATCCTAGGAAAAGACATGTGGGTTAGGGCCCACTCAAGAGAAAAATTGTTGAACGATTTAAAGGATGATTGCGCCGGTTGAATTAAATGGCTTGAATGAGATAACAACCTCAAAATAGGTTGAACGGATCTCGAATGAAAAGACGAGCCTTCGGAGATATCTTCAACACTCCAGAACAAATGAATAGCGAGAAGTGAACGGTTAAGAGGTGCACCAACATGAGAAAGCATTTGAACCGAGGAAAGGATATGATCAACAAAGCTTGAATTGAATCCACCAGAGAAGAAAAGAGAACGAAGAATGATAAACTTGAAGCTTTGTTCGTATCTTCACGATAATTCACCGGACCGAAACTTGAAAGAAAAATATGAAGAGACTTCACATCAATAAAATGGATAACGGATTAAGAAATCCGAGTCCTTGAAGAAAAAGGGTGGGAGGGCGGGAAAAAGACAAAGACAACTTGGGACGGATGAAACAAACACCGTTGAGAATACTTCGAGTTGAACTTACAGATGTTGAAAATGATCGGATCCCCTTGAAGAGGAGCACACCAGTTGAGAAGAAATTGAAATGACAAACTCGATGATCAAGAAGGATTAGTATTCCCATAGAAATATGAGAACACCATTTAGAAAAGGTATGGAATCAACACTTGACTTTGAAGCAACTCGAATACCACAACTCAAAACAAAACAAAGGATTGGCTTGCAGAATAAACCGGAACAAACATATGATAGACCCCATATCGTATCATGTGTCTGTCAGAAAGATGTTCTAGGAGCTACTTGAATTCCCACTTATAAACTCCTGAAACTTTCTGGTTATGCAATCAGGTGTTGGGGATACAGGGGAAGCATAATATCTCACCCAAAACTAGCAAATCCTACATCCAAATGTATCCATCCTTCAACACATAACCAAGAAATCTTCAGAAATCAATTACCTCAACCTTCGAAAAGCATCTGTTATATCATTTATGGCAATACTCCCGAACTCCCGCCCCAGTACTGGGTGGCGCCGAGGTTATCTCACCTACAACTGCATAAAGGATATTTTCAATGTCGGTGAACTCAGGTATTCCAGAACTACAACGATAAAATTGTGACGACAACACCACAGAGCTCAACTCCCCGGGACACTGCCACAACCCCTAAATGTCAGGAGGCACCAAGAACAATGTTCTCGTCACAAAACCATCAGAACGACTCCAAGATACCCGCGTGATCCTAAAAAAAATTCTTGAAATTTGAGCAGAGAAGAGTCAAAGCTCTACGTCAGGAGGCCTCACCAAAGCGACGAAGGGGTTGAGGAGTAAAAAGAATCCTACTCTCCGATATATACAATCCTAAGACTCAAAACTTTTTGTTCTAGACTCAACAACATTAGCGATTCGATCAAGTAGGGGGCTCCTAAGTCGGGGATGGCTCTGATTACCAACTTGGAACACCCACGATGCGGCTATATCTCCCACGTGTCGGGGCATGACTTAGAGGCATAGCCGCATGGTAGGTTTGTGGCAAGAGGGGTAATCTTCACACAATCCCATGTACTGAATAAGAAGGGGATAAAGAGTTGGCTTACAATCGCCACTTCACAAAAATACAAGGTAAACATACATCATCCAGAATACAATCAAGGTCCGACTACGGAACCAAAATAAAAGAAGACAACCCCAATTCCTAGATCCTCGATCATTCCAACTGGGCTCCACTACTGATCAACAGGAAACGAAGCAAAGCAACGGTCAAGATCTTCATCGAGCTCCCACTTGAGTTGGGTTGCGTCACCTGCACTGGTATCATCGGCACTGATAACCCACAAGTATAGGGGATCGCAACAGCTTTCGAGGGTAGAGTATTCAACCCAAATTTATTGATTCGACGCAAGGGGAGCCAAAGAATATTCTCAAGTATTAGCAGTTGAGTTGTCAATTCAACCACACTTGGAAACTTAGTAATTGCAGCAAAGTGTTTAGTAGCAAAGTAATATGATAGTGGTGGTAGCGGCAACAAAAGTAAAGACAGCAAAAGTAATGTTTTTGGTATTTTGTAGTGATTGTAACAGTAGCAGCGGGAAAGTAAATAAGCGAGAACCAGTATATGGAAAACTCGTAGGCACCGGATCAGTGATGGATAATTATGCCGGATGCGGTTCATCATGTAATAGTCATAACATAGGGTGACACAAAACTAGCTCCAATTCATCAATGTAATGTAGGCATGTATTCCGTATATAGTCATACGTGCTTATGGAAAAGAACTTGCATGACATCTTTTGTCCTACCCTCCCGTGGCAGCGGGGTCCTATTGGAAACTAAGGGATATTAAGGCCTCCTTTTAATAGAGAACCGGAACAAAGCATTAGCACATAGTGAATACATGAACTCCTCAAACTATGGTCATCACCGGGAGTGGTCCCGATTATTGTCACTTCGGGGTTGCCGGATCATAACACATAGTAGGTGACTATAGACTTGCAAGATAGGATCAAGAACTCACATATATTCATTAAAACATAATAGGTTCAGATCTGAAATCATGGCACTCGGGCCCCAATGACAAGCATTAAGCATAGCAAAGTCATAGCAACATCAATCTCAGAACATAGTGGATACTAGGGATCAAACGCTAACAAAACTAACTCGATTACATGATAAATCTCATCCAACCCATCACCGTCCAGCAAGCCTACGATGCAATTACTCACGCACGGCGGTGAGCATCATGAAATTGGTGATGGAGGATGGTTGATGATGACAACGGCGACGAATCCCCCTCTCCGGAGCCCTGAACGGACTCCAGATAAGCCCTCCCGGGAGGTTTTAGGGCTTGGCGGTGGCTCCATTTCATAAAACACGATGATTTCTTCTCTCTTATTTTTTTTCTCTCCGAAAGCAAATATATAGAGTTGGAGTTGACGTCGGAGGGCATCCAGGGGGCCGATGAGGTAGGGGCGCGCCCTAGGGGGGGCGCCCGCCACCCTCGTGAGAAGGGTGTGGGCCCCCTGGTCTTCATCTTTGGCGAGGATTTTTTATTGTTTTTTCTAAGATGTTCCGTGGAGTTTCAGGTCATTCCGAGAATATTTGTTTTCTGCACATAAAACAACACCATGGCAATTCTGCCGAAAACAGCGTCAGTCCGGGTTAGTTCCATTCAAATCATACAAGTTAGAGTCCAAAACAATGGCAAAAGTGTTTGGAAAAGTAGATACGACGGAGACGTATCAACTCCCCCAAGCTTAAACCCTTGCTTGTCCTCAAGCAATTCAGTTGACATACTGAAAGAAAGAAAAACTTTTACAAACTCTGTTTGCTCTTGTTGTTATAACTATGTCAAGCCAACATTCAAGTTTTCAACATAGACATAACTAACCACATTTGCAATAATTCTCAGGTCTCATGATTACTATATCAATAGCATAATCAACTAGCAAGTCATAATAATAAATCTCGGATGACAACACTTGCTCAAAACAATAATAATATGATATAACAAGATGGTATCTCGCTAGCCCTTTCTGAGACCGCAAAACATAAATGGAGAGCACCTTTAAAGATCAAGGACTGACTAGACATTGTAATTCATGGTAAAAGAGATCCAATCATAGTCATACCCAATATAAATTAATAGTGATTAATGCAAATGACAGCTGTGCTCTCCAGCTAGTGCTTTTTAATAAGAGGGTGATGACTCAACATAAAAGTAAATGGATAGGCCCTTCACAGAGGGAAACAGGGATTTGTAGAGGTGCCAGAGCTCGGTTTTGAAATAGAGATAAATTGTATTTTGAGCGGTATACTTTCATTGTCAACGTAACAACTAAGAGATGGCGATATCTTCCATGCTAAACACATTATAGGTGGTTCCCAAACAGAATGGTAAAGTTTATACTCCCCCTCCACCAACAAGCATCAATCCATGGCTTGCTCGAAACAACGAGTGCCTCCAACATACATCAGGTCCCAGGGGGAGTTTTGTTTGCAATTAATTTTGATTTAGTTTGCATAAAGCATGGGACTGGGCATCCCGGTGACCAGCCATTTTCTCGTGAGTGAGGAGCGGAGTCCACTCCTCTTGAGAATAACCCGCCTAACACGGAAGATAAGGACAGCCTTGGTTGATACATGAGCTATTCGAGCATACAAAACAGAATGATTATTTGAAGGTTTAGAGTTTGGCACATACAAATTTACTTGGAACGGCAGGTAGATACCGCATATAGGAAGGTATGGTGGACTCATCTGGAATAACTTTGGGGTTTAAGGGATTGGATGCACAAGCAGTATTCCCGCTTAGTACAAGTGAAGGCTAGCAAAAGACTGGGAAGCGACCAACTAGAGAGCGACAACAGCCATGTACATGCATTAAAATTAATAAACATTGGATGCAGGCATGAGTAGGATATAATCCACCATGAACATAAATATCGTGAAGGCTATGTTGATTTTGTTTCAACTACATGCATGAACATGTGCCAAGTCAAGTCACTTAAATCATTCAAAGGAGGATACCACCCCATCATACCACATCATAATCATCTCAATAGCATGTTGGCACACAAGGTAAACCATTATAACTCATAGCTAATCAAGCATGGCACAAGCAACTATGATCTCTAATTGTCATTGCAAACATGTTTATTCATAATAAGCTAAATCAAGAATGAGGGAGTCATCATATTTACAAAAACAAAAGAGGTCGAGTTCATACCAGCTTTTCTCATCTCAGTCAGTCCATCATATATCATCATAATTGCCTTTCACTTGCACGACCGAACAGTGTGAATAATAATAAGAGTGCACATGCATTGGACCAAGCTGGAATCTGCGAGCGTTCAATAAACACGAGAAGACAAGGCAATATGGGCTCTAAGTTAAATCAACAATAATGCATATAAGGGCCACTTTAACAATTTAATTATGGTCTTCTCCTACTGACCCCCAAATAAAAGAAAAGAAATAAAACTATTTACACGGGAAAGCTCCCAACAAGCAAAAGAAGAACGGGAAATATTTTTGGGTTTTCTTTTTAATTATTACTACTACATCAGAAAAATAAAGTACTAATAATTTTTTTGGTTTTTCTTAAGGTTTAACAAACACACAAGAAGAAAGCAGGAAAAAGAAAATAAACTAGCATGGATATTACAGTGAAAAAGTACGAGCACCGACATTTAGCAATGAGTGTGTGTGAACATAAATGTAATGTCAGTGAGAAATACATACTCCCCCAAGCTTAGGCTTTTGGCCTAAGTTGGTCTATGACCACGGCTGGCCTGGCGGATATCCATAATAATAGTTGTTGGGGTCATATTGTGATGAGGAAGAATAGTTGGGATCATACTGATGTGCAGCGGTTATCGCCTGCTGAGCTGCAGCGTGGAGTCGAGCTGCCTCCGCCCTCCTCTCGTAATCTTCTGCCTCCTCTCTGGTAATAACATATCTTCTTTTTGTCTGTGAATCAAAGAAGGCAGGAGCAGGGAGAGTAATATGGAAAACACGTCGTTTATCAAAAATTAAACGATATAAGAGAAGTGATTCAGGCCTCTCGACAAACTGGTGCGAAGCCATAGAGTCATAATCTAAATATGCAGGAGGCAACTCCATATCACCCTCATGAATGTCTATCTCAAGAAAATGAGCTAAGCGGGTTGCATAAATTCCTCCAAAGAAATCTCCATTATGTCTATTATGATGCAACCTACGAGCTACAATGGCTCCCATATGATAAGATTGGTCTCCTAACACAGCACTCCTAAGAATGCTAAGATCAGGGACACACATGTGACATGCTTCATCCTTAGCATTTATGCATCTACCGATGAAGAGAGCAAAATAATGTATAGCAGGAAAGTGAATGCTCCCTATGGTAGCCTGCGTTATATCTCTAGATTCCCCCACAGTTATACTAGCAAGAAAGTTTCTAAATTCAGATTTAGGGGGATCCCTAACACTACCCCATGCTGGAAGTTTGCAAGCAGAAGTGAAATCCTCTAAGTCCATGGTATAAGATTTGTCATAGAGATCAAACATGACTGAAGGAGAATTACGTGAAGATGAATACTCAAACCTCCTCACAAATGAACTTGTGAGATCATGATACTAGGGGCATTTGTTAGCCTCAAAATCCTCAAGACCGGCATTGCGCAAATATGCTTTGAATCCTTCTTTAATCCCGCACGGTCCATAAAATTTTCCGACGGCCATTCGCAGGGCCGTACTGGAGCGTCTCTTGGTGGATCCTCGTCAGCATCGCACATAGCAATCCTGGGTCCTTGCTTCTTAGAGGAACCACCTTGGAACATCTTCCTAAGCATATTGTTTTTCTCTGGAAAATTGTGAAATTTTTAGTAACTTCAAACAAAAGTGAACCAACTTCAATAAAACTGATAGCAACTACTCCTACAAGTGCCTAGAGCCTAAATTAAGCATTAGAACTACTTGGAACCATATAAATTTGACATGCAAGCTCAAGAACATGGTCACCTATGCAGCACAAATTTGCAAAGAATAAAGCACTAGAACAAAAACTAATTGGACCAATGGAGGAGTCACATACCAAGGAACAACCTCCCCAAGCAGTTTTGCGAGAGGTGCTTTGAGCAAGGAGATCGAAAATCATAGCAAAAGTGGCTGGAACTCGTGCTTGAGTTGGTTTTTCGGGTTTGTGTGAGACAGAGGAAGAAGATGGGTGCTGGGATAAGTGGAGGAGGGCCACCGTGGGCCCACGAGGCAGGGGGGCGCGCCCTATAGGGGGGGCGCCCACCACCCTCGTGGCCAGGTGGCAGCTCCTCCCACGGTAATTTTTGCACAGTAAATCCTCAAATATTCCCGAAAAAATCATATTAAATTGGCATGGCATTCTGAGGACTTTTATTTCCGGGATATTTTTATATTGCACGGATAAGCTAGGAAACAGACTGAAAATACTATTTTTACTTTATTTAATATAAATAATAGAAAGTAAAAGTGGGGTACAGAAGTTTGTGCTTCTAGTTTCATCCATCTCATGCTCATCAAAAAGAATCCACTAACAAGGTTGATCAAGTCTTGTTAACAAACTCATTCTGATAATCATGAAACCGGAGAAATTTCGAATAACACTAAGTTACCTCAACGGGGATATGCACATCCCCAATAATAAGAATATCATATTTCTTCTTGATAATAGGAAGAAGAAATTCAAAACCTCCAAATATAATCGATGGAATTTTTCCAATAGAGTTGATACTATGAACTTGAGGTTATTTCCTCGGAAAGTGTACCGTATGCTCATTACCAGTAACATGAAAAGTGACATTGCCTTTGTTGCAATCAATAATTGTTGGGGAACGTAGCAGAATTTAAGATTTTCTACGCATCACCAAGATCAATCTATGGAGTTATCTAGCAATGAGGGAAAGGGGAGTGCATCTACATACCCTTGTAGATCGCGAGCGGAAGCGTTCAAGAGAACGGGGTTGATGGAGTCATACTCGCCGTGATCCAAATCACCGATGACCGAGCGCCGAATGGACGGCACCTCCGTGTTCAACACACGTACGGTTGGGAAGACGTCTCCTCCTTCTTGATCCAGCAAAGGGGAAGGAGAGGTTGATGGAGATCCAGCAGCACGATGGCGTGGTGGTGGAAGCAACGGTGATCTCGGCAGGGCTTCGCCAAGCTCAGCGAGAGGGAGAGGTGTCACGGGAGGGAGAGGGAGGCGCCAGGGGCTTGGGTGCGGCTTCCCTCCCTCCCCCCACTATATATGGGGCCAAGGGGGCTGGCTTGCCCCCCAAGCCAAGTGGGGCGCCCCCCACCCCTAGGGTTTCCAACCCTAGGCGCAGGGGGAGGCCTAAGGGGGGCGCACCAGCCCATAAGGGGCTGGTCCCTTCCCCACTTCAGCCCATGGGGCCCTCCGGGATAGGTGGCCCCACCCGGTGGACCCCCGGGACCCTTCCGGTGGTCCCGGTACAATACCGGTGACCCCTGAAACTTTCTCGATGGCCAAAACTGGGCTTCCTATATATGATTCTTCACCTCCGGACCATTCTGGAACTCCTCGTCACGTCCGGGATCTCATCCGGGACTCCGAACAACTTTCGGGTTACCGCATACTAATATCTCAACAACCCTAGCGTCACCGAACCTTAAGTGTGTAGACCCTACGGGTTCGGGAGACACGCAGACATGACCGAGACAACTCTCCGGTCAATAACCAACAGCGGGATCTGGATACCCATGTTGGCTCCCACATGCTCCTTGATGATCTCATCGGATGAACCACGATGTCGAGGATTCAATCAATCCCGTATACAATTCCCTTTGTCAATCGGTACGTTACTCGCCCAAGACTCGATCGTCGGTATCCCAATACCTCGTTCAATCTCGTTACCGGCAAGTCACTTTACTCGTACCGTAATGCATGATCCCGTGATCAACCACTTGGTCACATTGAGCTCATTATGATGATGCATTACCGAGTGGGCCCAGAGATACCTCTCCGTCATACGGAGTGACAAATCCCAGTCTCGATTCGTGCCAACCCAACAGACACTTTCGGAGATACCCGTAGTGCACCTTTATAGTCACCCAGTTACGTTGTGACGTTTGGCACACCCAAAGCACTCCTGCGGTATCCGGGAGTTGCACAATCTCATGGTCTAAGGAAATGATACTTGACATTCGGAAAAGCTCTAGCAAACGAACTACACGATCTTTGAGCTGTGCTTAGGATTGGGTCTTGTCCATCACATCATTCTCCTAATGATGTGATCCCATTATCAATGACATCTAATGTCCATAGTCAGGAAACCATGACTATCTTTTGATCAACGAGCTAGTCAACTAGAGGCTCACTAGGGACGTGTTGTGATCTATGTATTCACACATGTATTACGATTTCCGGATAACACAATTATAGCATGAACAATAGACAATTATCATGAACAAGGAAATATAATAATAACCATTTTATTATTTACTCTAGGGCATATTTCCAACAGTCTCCCACTTGCGCTAGAGTCAATAATCTAGTTACATTGTGATGAATCGAACACCCATAGAGTTCTGGTGTTGATCATGTTTTGCTCTAGGGAGAGGTTTAGTCAACGGATCTGCTACATTCAAGTCTGTGTGTACTTTAGAAATATCCATGTCTCCATTTTGAACACTTTCTCGAATGGAGTAGAAGCGACACTTGATATGCCTGGTCTTCCTGTGAAACCTGGGCTCCTTGGCAAGGGCAATAGCTCCAGTGTTGTCACAGAAGAGAGTCAACGGGCCCGACGCATTGTGAATGACTCCTAGGTCGGTAATGAACTCCTTCACCCAGATTGCTACTTGTGCTGCCTCTGAGGCTGCCATGTACTCCGCTTCACATGTAGATCCCGCCAAAACGCTTTGCTTGCAACTGCACCAGCTTACTGCCCCACCATTCAAAATATACATGTATCCGGTTTGTGACTTAGAGTCATCCAGTTCTGTGTCAAAGCTAGCATCGACGTAACCCTTTATGACGAGCTCTTCGTCACCTCCATAAATGAGAAACCTATCCTTAGTCCTCTTCAGGTACTTCAGGATATTCTTGACCGCTGTCCAGTGTTCCATGCCGGGATTACTTTGGTACCTTCCTACAATACTCACGGCAAGGTTTACATCAGGTCTGGTACACAGCATGGCATACATAATAGACCCTATGGCCGAGGCATAGGGGACGACACTCATATTTTCTCTATCTTCTGCCGTGGTCGGGCATTGAGCCGTGCTCAATTGCATACCTTGCAATACTGGCAAGAACCCCTTCTTGGACTGATCCATATTGAACTTCTTCAATATCTTGTCAAGGTACGTACTTTGTGAAAGACCAATGAGGCGTCTCGATCTATCTCTATAGATTTTGATGCCTAATATATACGCAGCTTCTCCAAGGTCCTTCATTGAAAAACACTTGTTCAAGTAGGCCTTTATGTTTTCCAAGAATTCTATATCATTTCCCATCAGCAGTATGTCATCCACATATAATATGAGAAATGCTACAGAGCTCCCACTCACTTTCTTGTAAACACAGGCTTCTCCATAAGTCTGTGTAAACCCAAACACTTTGATCATCTCATCAAATCGAATGTTCCAACTCCGAGATGCTTGCACCAGCCCATAGATTGAGCGTTGGAGCTTGCACACCTTGTTAGCATTCTTAGGATCGACAAAACCTTCCGGCTGCATCATATACAATTCTTCCTTAAGAAAGCCGTTAAGGAATGTCGTTTTGATGTCCATTTGCCATATCTCATAATCATAGAATGCGGCAATTGCTAACATGATTCGGACGGACTTCAGCTTCGCTACGGGTGAGAAAGTCTCATCGTAGTCAACCCCTTGAACTTGTCGATAACCCTTAGCGACGAGTCGAGCCTTGTAGATGGTCACATTACCATCTGCGTCTGTCTTCTTTTTAAAGATCCATTTATTTTCTATGGCTCGCCGATCATCGGGAAAGTCAGTCAAAGTCCATACTTTGTTTTCATACATGGATCCTATCTCGGATTTCATGGCTTCTAGCCATTTGTCGGAATCTGGGCCCGCCATTGCTTCCTCATAGTTCGAAGGTTCACCGTTGTCTAACAACATGATTTCCAAGACAGGGTTGCCGTACCACTCTGGTGCGGAACGTGTCCTTGTGGACCTACGAAGTTCAGTAGCAACTTGATCTGAAGTTTCATGATCATCATCATTAACTTCCTCTCTAGTCGGTGCAGGCACCTCAGGAACATTTTCCTGAGTTGCGCCACTTTCCGGTTCAAGAGGTAATACTTCATCAAGTTCTACTTTCCTCCCACTTACTTCTTTCGAGAGAAACTCTTTCTCTAGAAAGGATCCATTCTTGGCAACAAAGATCTTGCCTTCAGATCTGAGGTAGAAGGTATACCCAATAGTTTCTTTAGGGTATCCTATAAAGACGCATTTTTCTAACTTGGGTTCGAGCTTTTCAGGTTGAAGTTTCTTGACATAAGCATTGCATCCCCAAACTTTTAGAAACGACAGCTTAGGTTTCTTCCCAAACCATAATTCATACGGTGTCGTCTCAACAGATTTTGACGGAGCCCTATTTAAAGTGAATGCGGCAGTTTCTAAAGCATAGCCCCAAAATGACAGCCGTAGATCGGTAAGAGACATCATAGATCGCACCATATCCAATAGAGTGCGATTACGACGTCCGGACACACCATTACGCTGAGGTGTTCCAGGCGGCGTGAGTTGTGAAACTACTCCACATTTCCTTAAGTGCGTGCCAAATTCGCGACTCAAGTATTCTCCCCCACAATCTAATCGCAAGAACTTGATTTTCTTGTCACGTTGATTCTCAACCTCACTCTGAAATTCCTTGAACTTTTCAAAGGTCTCAGACTTGTGTTTCATTAAGTAGACATACCCATATCTACTCAAGTCATCAGTGAGGGTGAGAACATAACGATAGCCACCGCGAGCCTCAACACTCATTGGACCGCACACATCAGTATGTATGATTTCCAATAAGTTGGTTGCTCGCTCCATTGTTCCTGAGAACGGAGTCTTGGTCATTTTACCCATGAGGCATGGTTCGCATGTGTCAAATGATTTGTAATCAAGAGACTCCAAAAGTCCATCTGCATGGAGCTTCTTCATGCGTTTGACACCTATGTGACCAAGGCAGCAGTGCCACAAGTATGTGGGACTATCATTATCAACCTTACATCTTTTGGTATTCACACTATAAATATGTGTAACATTACGCTCGAGATTCGTTAAGAATAAACCATTCACCAGTAGGGCATGACCATAAAACATATCTCTCATATAAATAGAACAACCATTATTCTCAAATTTAAATGAGTAGCCATCTCGAATTAAACGAGATCCTGATACAATGTTCATGCTCAAAGCTGGCACTAAATAATAATTATTGAGGTTTAAAACTAATACCATAGGTAAATGTAGAGGTAGCATGCCGACGGCGATCACATCGACGTTGGAACCATTCCCGACGCGCATCGTCACCTTGTCCTTCGCCAGTCTCCGCTTATTCCGCAGCTCCTGCTTTGAGTTACAAATGTGAGCAACCGCACCGGTATCAAATGCCCAGGAGCTACGACGAGTACTGGTAAGGTACACTGTTGGAAATATGCCCTAGAGGCAATAATAAAATGGTTATTATTATATTTCCTTGTTCATGATAATTGTCTATTGTTCATGCTATAATTGTGTTATCCGGAAATTGTAATACATGTGTGAATACATAGACCACAACACGTCCCTAGTGAGCCTCTAGTTGACTAGCTCGTTGATCAAAAGATAGTCATGGTTTCTTGACTATGGACATTAGATGTCATTGATAACGGGATCACATCATTTGGAGAATGATGTGATGGACAAGACCCAATCCTAAGCATAGCTCAAAGATCGTGTAGTTCGTTTGATAGAGCTTTTCCGAATGTCAAGCATCATTTCCTTAGACCATGAGATTGTGCAACTCCCGGATACCGTAGGAGTGCTTTGGGTGTGCCAAACATCACAACGTAACTGGGTGACTATAAAGGTGCACTATGGGTATCTCTGAAAGTGTCTGTTGGGTTGGCACGAATCGAGACTGGGATTTGTCACTCCGTATGACGGAGAGGTATCTCTGGGCCCACTCGGTAATGCATCATCATAATGAGCTCAATGTGACCAAGTGGTTGATCATGGGCTCATGCATTACGGTATGAGTAAAGTGACTTGCCGGTAACGAGATTGAATGAAGTATTGGGATACCGACGATCGAGTCTCGGGCGAGTAACGTACCGATTGACAAAGGGAATTGTATACGGGATTGATTGAATCCTCGACATCGTGGTTCATCCGATAAGATCATCGAGGAGCATGTGGGAGCCAACATGGGTATCCAGATCCCGCTATTGGTTATTGATCGGAGAGTCGTCTCGGTCATGTCTGCGTGTCTCCCGAACCCGTAGGGTGTACACACTTAAGGTTCGGTGACGCTAGGGTTGTTGAGATATTAGTATGCGGTAACCCGAAAGTTGTTCGGAGTCCCGGATGAGATCCCGATCATCACGAGGAGTTCCATAATGGTCCGGAGGTGAAGAATTGTATATAGGATGTCTAGTTTCGGCCACCAGGAAAGTTTCGGGGGTCATCGGTATTGTACCGGGACCACCGAAAGGGTCCCGGGGGTCCACCGGGTGGGGCCACCTATCCCGGAGGGCCCCATGGGCTGAAGTGGGAGGGGAACCAGCCCCTGATGGGCTGGTGCGCCCCCCTTGGGCCTCCCCCTGCGCCTAGGTTTGGAAACCCTAGGGGTGGGGGGCGCCCCACTTGGCTTGGGGGGCAAGCCACCCCCCTCGGCCGCCCCCCCCCCATCTAGATGGGATCTAGAGGGGCCGGCGCCCCCTGGCCCCCTATATAAATAGGGGGAGGGCTGCGCACCCTAGCCCCTGGCGCCTCCCTCTCCCTCCCGTGACACCTCTCCCTCTCGCTGAGCTTGGTGAAGCCCTGCCGAGATCACCGATGCTTCCACCACCACGCCGTCGTGCTGCTGGATCTCCATCAACCTCTCCTTCCCCCTTGCTGGATCAAGAAGGAGGAGACGTCTTCCCAACCGTACGTGTGTTGAACGTGGAGGTGTCGTCCGTTCGGCGCTGGGTCATCGGTGATTTGGATCACGACGAGTACGACTCCATCAACCCCGTTCTCTTGAACGCTTCCGCTCGCGATCTACAAGGGTATGTAGATGCACTCCCCTTTCCCTCGTTGCTAGATAACTCCATAGATTGATCTTGGTGATGCGTAGAAAATTTTAAATTCTGCTATGTTCCCCAACATACACATCAATTACATGTATATCACATATACCTTTAGTGTTGTCGGCCTTCTTGTCCGCTAAGTATTTGGGGCAGTTCCGCTTCCAATGACCACTTCCCTTGCAATAAAAACACTTAGTCTCGGGCTTGGGTCCATTCTTTGGCTACTTCTCGGCAGCATGCTTACCGGGCACGGCAACCCCCTTGCCGTCCTTCTTGAAGTTCTTCTTACCCTTGCCTTTCTTAAACTTAGTGGTTTTATTCACCATCAACACTTGATGTTCCTTTTTGATCTCCACCTCCGCTGATTTCAGCATTGAATATACCTCAGGAATGGTCTTTTCCATCCCCTGCATATTGAAGTTCATCACAAAGCTCTTGTAGCTCGGTGGAAGCGACTGAAGGATTCTATCAATGACTGCATCATCCGGGAGATTAACTCCCAGTTGAGTCAAGCGGTTGTGCAACCCAGACATTTTGAGTATGTGCTCACTGACAGAACTATTTTCCTCCATCTTACAACTGAAGAACTTGTCGGGGACTTCATATCTCTCGACCCGGGCATGAGCTTGGAAAACCATTTTCAGCTCTTCGAACATCTCATATGCTCTGTGTTGCTCAAAAATGCTTTTGGAGCCCCGGTTCTAAGTTGTAAAGCATGCCGTACTGAATGAGGGAGTAATCACCAGCACGCTGCTGCCAAGTGTTCATAACGTCTTGGTTCTCTGGGATGGGTGCGTCACCTAGCGGTGCTTCTAGGACATAATCTTTCTTGGCAGCTATGAGGATGATCCTCAGGTTCCGGACCCAGTCCGTATAGTTGTTGCCATCATCTTTCAGCTTGGTTTTCTCTAGGAACGCGTTGAAGTTGAGGGCAACATTAGCGTGGGCCATTTGATCTACAAGACATATTGTAAAGATTTTAGACTAAGTTCATGATAATTAAGTTCATCTAATCAAATTATTCAATGAACTCCCACTCAGATAAACATCCCTCTATTCATCTAAGTGAAACATGATCCGAGTCAACTAGGCCGTGTCCGATCATCACGTGAGACGGACTAGTCAACATCGGTGAACATCTTCATGTTGGTCGTATCTTCTATACAACTCATGCTCGACCTTTCGGTCTTCCGTGTTCCGAGGCCATGTCTGTACATGCTAGGCTCGTCAAGTCAACCTAAGTGTATTGCGTGTGTAAATCTGGCTTACACCCGTTGTATTCGAACGTTAGAATCTATCACACCCGATCATCACGTGGTGCTTCGAAACAACGAACCTTCGCAACGGTGCATAGTTAGGGGGGACACTTTTTTGAATTTATTGTGAGGGATCATCTTATTTAAGCTACCGTCGTTCTAAGCAAATAAGATGTAAAACCAGATAAACATCACATGCAATCAAATAGTGACATGATATGGCCAATATCATTTTGCTCCTTTTGATCTCCATCTTCGGGGCGCCATGATCATCATCGTCACCGGCATGACACCATGATCTCCATCATCGTGTCTTCATGAAGTTGTCTCGTCATCTATTACTTCTACTACTATGGCTAATGGTTTAGCAATTAAGTAAAGTAATTACATGACGTTATATGTTGACACGCAGGTCATAAATAAATTAAGACAACTCCTATGGCTCCTGCCGGTTGTCATACTCATCGACATGCAAGTCGTGATTCCTATTACAAGAACATGATCAATCTCATACATCACATATATCATTCATCACATCCTTTTAGCCATATCACATCACACGGCACATGCTGCAAAAACAAGTTAGACGTCCTCTAATTGTTGTTGCAAATTTTTTTACGTGGCTGCTATAGGTTTCTTAGCAAGAACATTTCTTACCTACGCCAAAACCACAACGTGGTATGCCAATTTCTATTTACCCTTCATAAGGACCCTTTTCATCGAATCCGATCCGACTAAAGTGGGAGAGACAGACACCCGCTAGCCACCTTATGCAACTAGTGCATGTTAGTCGGTGGAACCAGTCTCACGTAAGAGTACGTGTAAGGTCGGTCCGGGCCGCTTCATCCCACGATGCCGCCGAATCAAGATAAGACTAGTAACGGCAAGTAAATTGACAATACCCACGCCCACAACTGCTTTGTGTTCTACTTGTGCATAGAAACTACGCATAGACCTAGCTCATGATGCCATTGTTGGGGAACGTAGCAGAATTTAAATTTTCTATGCATCACCATGATCAATCTATGGAGTTATCTAGAAACGAGGGAAAAGGGAGTGCATCTACATACCCTTGTAGATCGCGAGCGGAAGCGTTCAAGAGAACGGGGTTGATGGAGTCGTACTCGTCGTGATCCAAATCACCAATGACCGAGCGCCGAACGGACGGCACCTCCGCGTTCAACACACGTACGGTTGGGAAGACGTCTCCTCCTTCTTGATCCAGCAAAAGGGAAGGAGAGGTTGATGGAGATCCAGCAGCACGACGGCGTGGTGATGGAAGCAACAGTGATCTCGGCAGGGCTTCGCCAAGCTCAGCGAGAGGGAGAGGTGTCACGGGAGGGAGAGGGAGGCGCCAGGGGCTTGGGTGCGGCTGCCCTCCCTCCCCCCACTATATATAGGGCCCCTAGGGGGGCGCCGGCCCTAGAGATTGAATCTCAAGGGGGGGCGGCCAAGGGGGGCAGCCAAGGGAGGTGGCTTGCCCCCCAAGCCAAGTGGGGCGCCCCCACCCCTAGGGTTTCCAACCCTAGGCGCAGGGGGAGGCCCAAGGGGGGTGCACCAGCCCATAAGGGGCTGGTTCCCTTCCCCACTTCAGCCCATGGGGCCCTCCGGGATAGGTGGCCCCACCCGGTGGACCCCCGGGACCCTTCCGCTGGTCCCGGTACAATACCGGTGACCCCCGAAACTTTCCTGATGGCTGAAACTGGACTTCCTATATATAATTCTTCACCTCTAGACCATTCCGGAACTCCTCATGACGTCCGGGATCTCATCCGGAACTTCGAATAACTTTCGGGTTACCGCATACTAATATCTTAACAACCCTAGCGTCACTGAACCTTAAGTGTGTAGACCCTACGGGTTCGGGAGACACGCAGACATGACCGAGACGACTCTCCGGTCAATAACCAACAACGGGATCTAGAGAACCATGTTGGCTTCCACATGCTCCTCGATGATCTCATCGGATGAACCACGATGTCGAGGATTCAATCAATCCCGTATACAATTCCCTTTGTCAGTCGGTACGTTACTCGTCCGAGACTCGATCGTCGGTATCCCAATACCTCGTTCAATCTTGTTACCGGCAAGTCACTTTACTCGTACCATAATGCATGATCCCGTGATCAACCACTTGGTCACATTGAGCTTATTATGATGATGCATTACCGAGTGGGCCCAGAGATACCTCTCCGTCATACGGAGTGACAAATCCCAGTCTCGATTCGTGCCAACCCAACAGACACTTTCGGAGATACCTGTTGACGGTGTCCTGGACTAGGGGGTACTCACCACGTCGTCTCCCGATCTATTAGATTGGGCCGAGGACCCCGTGGCCGTATACTCATGGGCCAGTTCGGACGGCTACCGCATACAAGGAAGATTCCACAAGACTTGGCGATCAAGACAAGGACTTCTCCCCACCGGCGTATTCGGTTAGGACTCTTGTTATCCTAGGCCTCCGGTGCATTATATAAACCGAGGCCAGGCTAGTCGATAGATATACAATATATACAACAATCATACCATATGCTAGCTTCTAGCGTTTAGTCTCCTTAATCTCGTGGTAGATCTACTCTTGTACTACCCATATCATCAATATTAATCAAGCAGGACGTAGGGTTTTACCTCCATCAAGAAGGCCCGAACCTGGGTAAAACATCGTGTTCCCTGCCTCCTGTTACCATCCGGCCTAGACGCACAGTTCGGGACCCCCTACCCGAGATCCGCCGGTTTTGACACCGACATTGGTGCTTTCATTGAGAGTTCCGCTATGTGATCGACAAGAGGATCGATGGCTCGCCTGCAGATCAACTGCGACTTCGGCATCTTCGTCACCAGCTCGACTGGTCACCTTGGTTCGACCAAGAATTGCGCCCTGTGTTTGGATCACCATGTCCGGATGAGGGCCTTCATCAAACATCAACTCCGATCTCTATCAAGATCACGGAGGAATCATCTATGGAGCTCGGGGGCTCAACGTCAACATTGCCCTCAAGCGACCGTGCTGTTTTTCTGGATAGCGAACTCATATCTGCCACCACCACCTCCTCGAGTATCGTTTTGACGATCGCTTTGGTGGAATTGTGCGGAATTAAGTCTACAACAACCCTGGAAAATTTCGTCGAGTTCCGATGGAGGAATCTCTAGCAATCCACGATATACCGGAGCCCTGTCAAATCTGGACGGAAATTTGGATGAGTTTAGGGCGTGGTGTCCAGCTTCTAGCTCGGACGTCCTTTGGAAGATCCAACCGTTGATCGGCTGCGGAATTCCTATATCTACCACCTCTCAAAATTTCGGCTCGATCCGACCGTCCAAACTCCGGGAACCTTCCGATTAGTGCATCACTTTTCGGATCTGTTTCCTGCGTGAAAACGAATCCGACCCGAGTTCATCTTTTTTGTGAACAGGATTTCGGACATCCCTTTTGAAGGAAGTTTTGTATGGGGTATTTTGTTTTGTTCCCGAACACATCCCACTAACTGTAAGATCTTTTGAACATGATCTTCAACATCATGCTGGTGTCAAACCAGTCCGGCAATATTACTCCACGGTTGCCGACCTACGCTAGACACGGCGTCACTTTGTTGAGCCGAGCTCAACTTCTTCGGATCATCATCTCGGCAAGCCGAACAAGAGCCCGGCATCGCGAAGGATAAATCATCACCAACATCGCCGCCTCACGGATTACACGGAGCGGGCATACCGGCATCGCCGCACGGTCGCTTCATCAAGCCGGCATCGACCACGTCACGACCTGCATCGACAGGGCCACACTATTGCTTCTTCAAGCTGGTGTCCATCACGCCGACCTACTTCGACTCATCGGCTGACATCGAGGCTTCGACATCTCGGCTGGACTGGGGGCTTCGCCATCTCTTCATCAACCTACTCCGGACACTTCGGCGTCACTAGCCGACCAGCTCCATCACGTTAGCTGGGTCGAGGGCTTTGCATCGGTGAGTCAACCTTTACCAGCATTGCCATGCCATCGCTTTATCGCCCATCAGGCAATGGGTGTGCGGAGCGAGTCCAAATTTTGGGAATCACCTTTCTTCGGATGGCTACAACAAATAAACCAGGTGCTATTAACCTCAATATTTTTTGCTTGTTTGGGTTCATTTTTTCCCAAGGAATTATTACTCTGGTTTGTCCATGATATGTACACAGGTCTATCAAATGGTGACCGCATTAACGACGGTCGCGTGATGGTTCGATCTGTTTCCGTACATAGTCCGGCGAACGCCGCACTCGGAGCTCGGACCGACCTGCGAATTCAGGCTTTGCCACGCCTTTACCGCATCACGCCGACGCCCTGCATCGACTTGACTTCGGCGCTAGGCCATATTTCTTTTATTACTCACTTTGCATAAATTATTTATTATGCAACTATTTTTTTTAATTATCATTATTACTATCATCTCCGGTTTGCACTATTTTATGTGGCACAGGAAAATGATCCAGCCGGACTATATCCTTTGGCGTCACCTTGGCTGGACGGGGGGCTTCGTCAACACTTCATTACCCCATGCCGGGGACTTCGGCATCACTCTGCCGGCCTGCATTGACCATGCTATGTCATCACTTCGGAGTGCCGAGCTCTTTGCTCCGCCACCTCGGGACCGGCTTGGGGTATGGCACCTTGTCCCGCATCAAGCTCGGACCGCGTCATCAATACCGAACACATTAACCAGCTAAGTTGCCTTCATGCTCAAAGTTTCAAATTTTTAACTTGTGTTCGGCTTGACCAAGCATTATACTTTTTTGGAAAAAAGTTGCTTGTAAAGTTTTTTCCTTGTCCAAACTTTGTTTGTGACGCACAAATTCAAATACCCCGTTTACTTGGGGGCTTCCTTTATGAAGCTTTTCCTGTTGCATATGATTATACTTGTACAGCTTCGTTCCTTGTTCGTGTATTACGCCACAATATGCACCACATTGACTTAAGCGATTTGCAAGCTGGGTTGCCTCGCTCCTGTGTTTACCCCTACATTCCCGATTGTTCGGCTAGGGAGTAAAGGGAGCACCTCTGCGATTGTCACGATCGGGTCACCCGAGCCGGACCTCAGACTGGGTGAAGCCGAAAGCTAGCGCTCTTATAGTTATTCAATGATGGTCGGCACACAACGGAACTCATGAGTACAAAAAATCTATTGCACAAGTCTCATAATAACAATGAGCACCGAAGAAAGGTATCGGTAGGGGTACTATTTTCTTCGAAGATGCTTCTTACACTTCACGGTAATATAGCATAAGTTCCCTGAGCGCGCTTTGTCTGTTACAGCCTTATGGCCTGATTGCCTGGTTATCGGAAACACCGTCGATATTCTCGACCGATGGAGTACATAACACTTTTCGGTCCTTGACTGAAGAGGGAGAAGCTGACGGTCGGTTAAGACACGTTTAAAGTTCGGTTGAACATAGATATGATATAAGTACTTTGGTACATGCAATCATTCTTCTACCCAAGTCACTTGGGGGCTCTTAAGTTTATTTGAGCCGTTTTATAATAAGTGTTCTTCTTCTTAGTCGTTGCAAAGTTTTATTATTATTATTTATCACTCCTTTTTTTGACACGAGTGTGCGGTCACTAGCCGGAGAGCCTAATTTCTCTCTCAAAGCCGCTAGAGTTTAGTTTGCTAAACTGGCCTAATGAGAAGTACTCCGCCCTCGGGATAGGAGGTTGAAGCTGTAGGCTGACCCGCTCGAAGTCTTGAGATAGGACGTATCATGTTAAAGCACGACAGAAGCACTTCTTTTTTTCTAAGACCAATTTTCGGATTGGCACCGGACACTTGATCTTGTTCGGACGTCATGTTTTTACTGACGTTTCTTGGTTTTCCAAGCTTTTTGGCACTTTTAAACTATTTGTGCTTTTCCAGCATTAGTCTCGCAGTGCAACGCTGGACACCTTTAGGGATTCGGCAAAAACATTCTCAGATATTGCTATATATGCATCGGTTTCGAATTGTGTCTTCGGTCAATAGTTGGGTTGCCCGGCTCCTGCACTTGCTTCCTACGTTCCATTCTGTTCGGCTAGGTGTGCAAAGGGAGAACCACTGCGATTGTGCTTCCAGCTCACATGGTTAAGCACCTCAGTGGAGAAAGCCGAAAACTGACTTTCACAATAAGCGTAAACTGGTCAGCGATCCGATGACTATGTTAAATGATGGGCCATTCATAACAATGGCCAAAGTGTTTACGGCTTAACCTCGGCTGTCGCCGAACACTACCGGGGGCTATTAACTGGCCTCCCAAACTAAATCCTCGATGTTTTGCTCTTACATTAGAGCTGAGGTTTAATGATCATGCTTAGCATGACAACCCAAAGGAAGAAACCGATAGCGGTACCATTTTCTTTGGAGGACATTTCTTATGTTAAACAGTAAATATAACATATCTCTCTGCGTACCTTTGTTTATGAAACCGTATGACCAGATTGCCTTGTTTGTCGTAAATCCTTGCCCTCATAAAGGCTTTATAAAGTAGGACAAACACTCCTCAGCTAATGGCCAAGGAGGTGGAAGCCGATGGTCGGTCAACAAAGTTTTGTACAATGCGGATTCGAGCATTAATGACGTAAAGTACTTGGATACATAGAGTCATTACACATAATTTGTGATTTTACTATGGATATTGATCCTTAATTCGGCCACCCGTGCCCACATTAAGGCTCGGGGGCTACTGGGCTTCGGGCTTATTATTTACAAATATTAAAGGGGCACATCGATCCCCTGATCTGGTGTTGCCACCCGACCAGTGTCTCGGGGGCTACTGCATTGCTTGTCTAATGCAGAAAATTTTATGTGCAATATAGTTTCCGAGGAGATTTTGATCCTCAGGTTGGTCGGCCGCACCCAACCTGAGTCTTGAGGACTGAGCACGCCGCTTTTGTGTCCCGAAGTATTCTGCCGAGCTAGGACTTGATCCTCAGGCCGATTTTGCAAATCAACCTGAGTCTCAGCGGCTACTGGATCATCGGTCTTATGTCATCCTTCATGTGCATCTCGGGTTTTAGACCGATACACACCTTGAGGCTACTCGCTATATATCTTGGCAGAGAATAAAATTGCACCAATAAAAAATATTGACAAAAAATCGGCCCATAGTCGGGGTGGTGCACCACCTCGGAAGCAGTCCGGCATAAAGCTCGGGCGCTAGTGGCTGGCTCCATAGAGGGCATTTCCGGCATTAAGCTCGGCTAAACTCCTTCAACTTTTTTGAACCAAGGTGATATGACACCTCGGATATAGTCCGGCATTGGAGCCTGGACACAGTCCGGCGTTGGAGCTCGGATATATTTCGGCGTTGGAGCTCGGATATACAGTCCGGCGTTGGAGCTTGGATACATAGTCCGGCGTTGGAGCTCGGATACACTCCGGCGCTAGAGCTGGGAAACGGTCCGGCGTTGGTGCTCGGCTGCAAAAGATACCTCGAATGCAGTCCGGTGTTGGAGCTCGGATGCAAGAGGACCCTGCCTCCCGGGAACAACTTCAAACCCGAGGTGTGGCATAAAAATAAACAAGGCATTGATAAAGGCCGGAAACTTAAAGGGGCTCCTCGGATACCCGACGTGTAAACTCGTCGAATGCATTTCGGCGATCCTCAAGATCGAAGATAAAGAAGATTTGTTGAACCAGTTTTCAAGACCGGCAACCGAAGATGAAGAACAGTTCGGAAGAATCGAGGAGCGTCCCTAACTTGAAGACCGGTTCAGGGGGCTACTGACGGTGTCCTGGACAAGGGGGTACTCACCACGTCGTCTCCTGATCTATTAGATTGGGCCGAGGACCCCCGTGGCCGTATACTCATGGGCCAGTTCGGACGGCTACCACATACAAGGAAGATTCCACAAGACTTGGCGATCAAGACAAGGACTTCTCCCCACCGGCGTATTCGGCTAGGACTCTTGTTATCCTAGGCCTCCGGTGCATTATATAAACCGAGGCCAGGCTAGTCGATAGATATACAATATATACAACAATCATACCATAGGCTAGCTTCTAGGGTTTAGTCTCCTTGATCTCGTGGTAGATCTACTCTTGTACTACCCATATCATCAATATTAATCAAGCAGGACGTAGGGTTTTACCTCCATCAAGAGGGCCCGAACCTGGGTAAAACATCGTGTTCCCTGCCTCCTGTTACCATCCGGCCTAGACGCACAGTTCGGGACCCCCTACCCGAGATCCGCCGGTTTTGACACCGACACCCGTAGTGCACCTTTATAGTCACCCAGTTACGTTGTGACGTTTGGCACACCCAAAGCACTCCTACAGTATCCGGGAGTTGCACAATCTCATGGTCTAAGGAAATGATACTTGACATTCGAAAAAGCTCTAGCAAACGAACTACATGATCTTTGAGCTATGCTTAGGATTGGGTCTTGTCCATCACATCATTCTCCTAATGATGTGATCCCGTTATCAATGACATCTAATGTCCATAGTCAGGAAACCATGACTATCTTTTGATCAACGAGCTAGTCAACTAGAGGCTCACTAGGGACGTGTCGTGGTCTATGTATTCACACATGTATTACGATTTCCGGATAACACAATTATAGCATGAACAATAGAAAATTATCATGAACAAGGAAATATAATAATAACCATTTATTATTGCCTCTAGGGCATATTTCCAACAATAACAGCCCCTGCAGTATTAAGAAAAGGTCTTCCAAGAATAATAGACATACTATCATCCTCGGGAATATCAAGAATAACAAAGTCCATTAAAATAGTAACGTTTGCAACCACAATAGGCACATCCTCACAGATACCGACAGGTATAATAGTTGATTTATCAGCCATTTGCAAAGATATTTCAGTAGGTGTCAGCTTATTCAAGTCAAGTCTACGATATAAAGAGAGAGGCATAACACTAACACCGGCTCCAAGATCACATAAAGCAGTTTTAATATAATTTCTTTTAATGGAGCAAGGTATAGTAGGTACTCCGGGGTCTCCAAGTTTCTTCGGTATTCCACCCTTAAAAGTATAATTAGCAAGCATGGTGGAAATTTCAGCTTCCGGTATCTTTCTTTTATTAGTAATGATATCCTTCATATATTTAGCATAAGGATTTGTTTTGAGCACATCAGTTAATCGCATACGCAAAAAGATAGGCCTAATCATTTCAGCAAAGCGCTCAAAATCCTCATCATCCTTTTTCTTGGATGGTTTCAGAGGAAAAGGCATGGGTTTCTGAACCCAAGGTTCCCTTTCTTTACCATGTTTCCTAGCAACAAAGTCTCTTTTATCATAACGTTGATTCTTTGATTGTGGGTTATCAAGATCAACAGCAGGTTCAACTTCTACATCATTGTCATTACTAGGTTGAGCATCATCGTGAACATCATTATCAATATTTTCATTAGGTTCATGTTCATTACCAGATTGTGTTTCAGCATCAGACATAGAAATATCATTTGGATTATCAAGTGGTTCAGCAATAGGTTCACTAGAAGTTTGCACGGTTCTATCATTTTTCTTCTTCTTCTTTTTAGAAGAACTAGGAACATCAATATTATTTATTTGAGAATCTTGCTTGATTCTCTTAGGGTGGCCTTCAGGATACAAAGGTTCCTGAGTCATTCTACCAGTTCTAGTAGCCACTCTAATAGCATAATCATTTTTCTTACTATTCATTTCATTAAGCACTTCTTTTTGAGCCTTAAGTACTTGTTATACTTGAGTGGTAACCATAGAAACATGTTTGCTAACAAGTTTAAGTTCACCTTTAATATCAGCCATATAATCACCCGAGCGTATAATCATATAAGCATTTTCTTTTAATTGTCTACCAAAATAAGCATTGAAGTCGTATTGCTTAAACATAAAATTATCAAACTCATCCAAGCACTGACTAGCAATTTTAGTAGGAGGGACTTCAGCTTTATCATATCTATAGAGAGAATTTACCTTTACTACCAGTGTCGGGATATCTGGATGAGGAGGTTCTTCAATAAATAAAGAATTAAGATCATATGTTTCTTCAACAGACGGTATATTAAGACCATGTATTTCTTCAATAGGAGGTAAATTCTTAACGTCTTCCACTTTAATACCTTTTTCTTTCATAGATTTCTCTGTCTCTTGCATATCTTCGGGACTGAGAAATAGAACACCTCTCTTCTTCGGAGTTGGTTTAGGAATAGGTTCAATAATTGGAGCAGGAGTTGCTCAGGAGCTGTTTCAGGAGCTGGCTCAGGAGGTGCCCAATTATTTTCATTTGTCAACATATTATTCAATAGGATTTCAGCTTCATCCGGTGTTCTTTCCCTAAAAAGAGAACCAGCACAACTATCCAGGTAATCTCTGGAAGCATCGGTTAGTCCATTATAAAAGATATCAAGTATTTCAGGTTTCTTAAGAGGATGATCAGGCAAAGCATTAAGTAACTTGAGAAGCCTCCTCCTAGCTTGTGGGAGACTCTCTTCTTTAATTTGCACGAAGTTGTATATTTCCCTCAAAGCAGCTTGTTTCTTATGAGCAGGAAAATATTTAGCAGAGAAGTAATAAATCATATCCTGGGGACTACGCACACAACCAGGATCAAGAGAATTAAACCATAGCTTAGCATCACCCTTTAATGAGAACGGAATTATTTTGAGTATATAGAAGTAACGCGATCTCTCATCATTAGTGAACAAGGCAGCTATATCATTTAACTTAGTAAGATGTGCCACAAGAGTTTCAGATTCATAGCCATAAAATGGATCAGATTCAACCAAAGTTATTATATCAGGATCAACAGAGAATTCATAATCCTTATCAGGAACACATATAGGTGAAGTAGCAAAAGCAGGGCCAGGTTTCATTTTATCTCTAAGTGATTCTTTGTTCCATTTAATTAATAACCTCTTAAGCTCATATCTATCTTTGCAAGCTAAAATAGCGGCAGAAGATTCCATATCAAAAAGATAACCCTCAGGAATAACAGGCATATTTTCATCATCACTATCATCATCGTATTCAGATTCAATAATTTCTTTTTCTCTAGCCCTAGCAATTTGATCATCAAGAAATTCACCAAGGGGCACAGTAGTATCAGGCATAGAAGCAGTTTCATCATAAGTATCATGCATAGCAGAAGTGGCATCATCAATAACATGCGACATATCAGAACGAATAGCAGAAGCAGGTGTAGGTGTCGCTAACTTACTCATAACAGAAGGTGAATCAAGTGCAGAGCTAGATGGCAATTCCTTACCTCCCCTCGTAGTTGAGGGATAGATCTTGGTTTTTGGATCTCTCAAGTTCTTCATAGTGTCCAGCAGATATAAATCCCAAGTGACTCAAAGAATAGAGCTATGGTCCCCGGCAACGGTGCCAGAAATAGGTCTTGATAACCCACCAGTATAGGGGATCGCAACAGCTTTCGAGAGTAGAGTATTCAACCCAAATTTATTGATTTGACACAAGGGGAGCCAAAGAATATTCTCAAGTATTAGCAGCTGAGTTGTCAATTCAACCACACCTGGAAACTTATTATCTGCAGCAAAGTGTTTAGTAGCAAAGTAATATGATAGTGGTGGTAGTGGCAACAAAAGTAAAGACAGCAAAAGTAATGTTTTTGGTATTTTGTAGTGATTGTAACAGTAGCAGTGGGAAAGTAAATAAGCGAGAACCAGTATATGGAAAACTCGTAGGCACCGGATCAGTGATGGATAATTATGCCGGATGCGGTTCATCATGTAACAGTCATAACATAGGGTGACACATAACTAGCTCCAATTCATCAATGTAATGTAGGCATGTATTTCGTATATAGTCATACGTGCTTATGGAAAAGAACTTTCATGACATCTTTTGTCCTACCCTCCCGTGGCAGCGGGGTCCTATTGGAAACTAAGGGATATTAAGGCCTCCTTTTAATAGAGAACTGGAACAAAGCATTAGCACATAGCGAATACATGAACTCCTCAAACTATGGTCATCACCGGGAGTGGTCCCGATTATTGTCACTTCGTGGTTGCCGGATCATAACACATAGTAGGTGACTATAGACTTGCAAGATAGGATCAAGAACTCACATATATTCATGAAAACATAATAGGTTCAGATCTGAAATCATGGCACTCGGGCCCTAGTGACAAGCATTAAGCATAGCAAAGTCATAGCAACATCAATCTCAGAACATAGTGGATACTAGGGATCAAACCCTAACAAAACTAACTCGATTACATGATAAATCTCATCCAACCCATCACCGTCCAGCAAGCCTACGATGCAATTACTCACGCACGGCGGTGAGCATCATGAAATTGGTGATGGAGGATGGTTGATGATGACGACGGCGACAAATCCCCCTCTCCGGAGCCCCAAATGGACTCCAGATCAGCCGTCTCAAGAGGTTTTAGGGCTTGGCGGCGGCTCTGTATCGTAAAACGTGATGATTTCTTCTCTCTGATTTTTTTCTCTCCGAAAGCAAATATATAGAGTTGGAGTTGGCGTCGGAGGGCATCCAGGGGGCCCACGAGGTAGGGAGGCGCGCCCTAGGGTGGGGGGGCGCCCCGCACCCTCGTGAGAAGGGTGTGGGCCCCCTGGTCTTCATCTTTGGCGAGGATTTTTTATTGTTTTTTCTAAGATGCTCCATGGAGTTTCAGGTCATTCCGGGAATATTTGTTTTCTGCACATAAAACAACACCATGGCAATTCTGCTGAAAACAGCGTTAGTCCGGGTTAGTTCCATTCAAATCATACAAGTTAGAGTCCAAAACAAGGGAAAACGTGTTTGTAAAAGTAGATACGATGGAGACATATCAGGCACCTGCAACTGTTTGGAAGTAACTGTGAGTCACGAGGACTCAGCAATCTCACACCCGAGAGATCAAGACTATTTAAGCTTATGGGTAGGATAGGGTAAAGAGGTGGAGCTGCAGCAAGCACTAAGCATATATGGTGGCTAACATACGCAAATAAGAGCGAGAAGAGAAGCAACGCAGCGGTCGTGAACTAGAAGTGATCAAGAAGTGATCCTGAAACTACTTACGTTCAAGCATAACACAAGAACCTTGTTCACTTCCCGGACTCCACCGAAAAGAGACCATCACGGCTACACACGCGGTTGATTCATTTTAATTAAGTTAAGTGTCAATTTCTCTACAACCGGACATTAACAAATTCCCATCTGCCCATAAACGCAGGTGTCGGTGTCAAAACCGGCGGATCTCGGGTAGGGGGTCCCGAACTGTGCGTCTAGGCCGGATGGTAACAGGAGGCAAGGGACACGAAGTTTTACCCAGGTTCGGGCCCTCTCGATGGAGGTAAAATCCTACGTCCTGCTTGATTAATATTGATGATACGGGTAGTACAAGAGTAGATCTACCACGAGATCGGAGAGGCTAAACCCTAGAAGCTAGCCTATGGTATGATTGTTGTTCTGTATGTTGTCGTACGGACTAAAACCCTCCGGCTTATATAGACATCGGAGAGGGTTAGGGTTACACAAAGTCGGTTACAATGGTAGGAGATCTACATATCCGTATCGCCAAGCTTGCCTTCCACGCCAAGGAAAGTCCCTTCCGGACACGGGACGAAGTCTTCAATCTTGTATCTTCATAGTCCAGGAGTCCGGCTGAAGGTATAGTCCGACCATCCGGACACCCCCTAATCCAGGACTCCCTCAGTAGCCCCCGAACCAGGCTTCAATGACGATGAGTCTGGTGCGCAGATTGTCTTCGGCATTGCAAGGCGGGTTCTCCTCCAAATTCCGTGTACCTGTCGAATAAAGTCTGGTTTCTTGTAAATGTTGCGCTCCTCGGCTTCTATGCCCAATAATGGCCGTCTCCCACATGTCAAACGAATATGAAAAGTCTGAGTGTTTTTACATCCACACCCCTAGCCGCGTAAATCAGCCGCCCATTTAAGGTGACGAGGATTTAGATCCAAACCACACCTTCTCCCCTTCGCGAGTGTTCATCAGAGCGCATCCGACAAAGGTCCATACCACCATGGTCAGCCGTCGCAACTCCTCCTCTCGCCCTTCCAGCCCTCAGCCTGGATATTGGGAGAGATGCTCCATCCCGCATAGCGAGCTAGTGACGCTCCAGACCAAGGGATTTCTCCCCCCGGCCTATATGGTCCCGGTTCAAGCCAGTCTTGCCATCTATAATGGCGGAGAGCAAGCGGAGAGTGCCCCTAATCCCTCCAAAGGAGAGCAGGTGTGCCTCGTCCCTTATTTAATAAGAGGGCTCGGATTTCCAATCCATCCATTTCTCCAGGGGCTCCTGGAGTTCTATGGCCTCCAGCTACACAATCTCACGCTTGCCTCCGTATTGCATATCGTGGGCTTCGTAGCCCTCTGCGAGCTGTTCTTGGGTGTTGAGGCTCATTTCGGGCTGTGGAAAGAGCTATTCTGCCTCATGCCCCGTTCTAAGAAGGGGTCAATATATCAAGTGGGTGGAGCCGAAGTGTGGCGCATCGCCGGGACCGGATATCTATCTGGAACCCCAAAGAAGGTGTCCGAGGACTGGCCTTCGGAATGGTTTTACATAGAGGACGTCCCGCTGCCGAATCCTGTCTGGATCAGCCTCCTTGAGTTCGACAGTGCCCCACTAAAGAAGCGCCTAAGTTGGCGTCCATTGAGCCCTCAGAGGGAAAGTGACAAGGACATTATTTACCTGATGGGCCGGATAAGATTGTTAGCTCATTCCGGACTGACCATGATCGGGGTCATGGTCGCATGCATCATGCGAGGGGTGCAGCCGCTACAGTATAGAGGACACCCCATGTGGGACTTCAACGGGGAGGACGACGCCACCCGCTACGGCCGTAAGGGGCCGGATTCGGCTGCGGCTCTAGCAAAGACCTTGTCCGCTTTGTATAAGGGAGAAGAGGAGGATTTTCTCCGCGTCGACCCGAAGGGTGGATTTTCTATGTACAATCCTCCAAGCTGGATAAGTGATCGCATCTTGCCCATCCGTTTTATATCCCCATCGTTAAATATTCAGTCTAGCAACTTCTACGCAGGAACTGCGCCAGGCTGTTAAAGAAATAAACAGCCCTCCTCCATAACCTAAGGACCCAGGACGGTTCCTCGATTCGGCCTCTCAAGAGGATCCGGACGTATCTGTGGAGCTGATTGATGGAGTGTTCCATCAATTGAGCAAGGACAACGCCTTGGTGGCCATTACGACCGATTACCCAGGGCTAATCCCGGCCTCCCAGGTAACTGAGATCGAAGTCCCAGTACCCCGAATAGGGGTCCGCCCTCTTGTGTTTTCAATTTCCTGATTACAACCGAACTTTGTAGGGGAGGTTTCTGAGATGGGAGGCCGAACCTGCGGCGACAAGCCGACGAGGGGCCGCAAGGCCCCGTGGGCAGAAAAGAGGTGCAGTCCGGACCGAGGCGTCAGTGCAAAGGTATGGCGCGCCTCCTTATCCCAGGTGTTATACCTTTAAGGCATATTAACACTCGTGCTCTCTTCAGGACAAAGAGACCTCGCCGGACTATATTCGGAGAGGCTGCGAATCGCGCCTCCACCAGCCAGGCTCCAAAGCCTGGTCCGGAGGCGGAGGCGAACACAAGGCGCGCACCGGACGCTCCTCCGACGGAGGATGTGGACAGGTTGTCTGCCACCAACTTTGAGGTGGAGAGTGCCATGAACCACAGGCGTCGCCGGACAATTTTTTGCGACGCTTGTTTCTCCCAAGAGGCATTAGATGCCTTCAAGTCGGGAGATGCGTACCTCCATGCCGCTCAAAATGGTCTAGCCAGAGCCATGGAGCAGTATATAAAAGACATACGGGTAAGAAAATTTTGGTAATTATATATATATATACCAGTAGCCCCCGAGACTTGAAACAGTTAGAATAATTGGTTTAAGGATCATATGTTATGCAGGTTCTTACAGAAAAGAATTCCCTACTGTCCCAGGAGCTGGAAGAATGCAAAGCCCAACTTGAGGCCGCACTAGCCGCGGCAGGGGAGCCCAAGGAGACCCCCTCTGGTAATATACACTTCAAAAGATAAGTATTTTGCGAAGCACGACATGGGTGCGAATCTGACAAATTAAATTGCAGATGGCACCAGATTGAATCCGGAAAGGCAACACCTCCTATGCCAGCTGAAGGCTGGTGAGAAGGTGCTGACAAAGGTGAGGCGGGAGAAGAACAATCTCCAAGATGCCAACACCAAGCTGGGCGTCAAGCTGCAAGATGTTCGTGCCCAGTTGTCAGACTCTGTTAAGGAGAATCAGCGGCTTCGGCGCGGCATATTTAGTAAGTGCTTGAACGAACCTTTGGAAAAAAGTTCGGTGGGGAAGTCGACTAACAGAGTAATGTCTGTAGGTGTGCTAACAGGTCGTCCTACAGAGGAGATGCCCGGTTCTACGGGTGACCTTCTTCCCGAGCTCTCGCAACTGCTCGAGCGAGTTCGGAAGGCGATGCGAGGCGTTGCCCAGGCCCTGTGGCCATCCATCTCCGTGCCCGAAGGTCTTGGAGAGCTTGCGGAAAAGCTAAAGGGAGCATGGCGCCGCTTCCGATTGTGGAAGATATCGGCCTGCCGTCAAGGCGCTAGGGAGGCATGGGCCATGGTGAAGACGCGGTACACAAAGGCTGACCCCAGCCACATGGCCGAGGTCGGTCCTGTGGGGCCCGACGGGAAGGAGATCCCTATAAGCTTAGTATACGGCCAAGTAGAATTGGCCGCAAAGTATTCCCAGCAGGACTGTAAATTAGACAGCCTGTTGGATGGTATTGAAGAGGAATACAATCAGTCAGAATGACTATGTAATTTAATTGACATTTATGATGCCTTCTAGCCGGATTGTAGATCGTTTGTCATGGCCGACCTTTTCACTTCAGCCTCGGGACCTGACGGTCCGGAGTGTGTCCGAATTCCCATGTGGTTATATAAGAACCGGGGAATGCATGGAGACCAGGCGTAGGGGTCATTAGTGCGTGAACAGACAAGTGCCCGACTAGTTATGTTATATTACATGGTTAGTAAGAAACATCTTCCAGGGAGAATAGTTCCGTTAGGGGTTCCTTTCCCTGGGAGGCATGCCCTAAAGTGCATGCCCATTCTGCAAAAAAGACATAGAAAAAAGCATCTGGGGGCGCATAAATAAATAAGTAAAAAGATCATCTTTTAGGTCACTGACCGAATATTCCCTTAAGAACGCTAGCTTTCAGCTTCACCCAGTCTGAGGTACACATCCGGCTGATTTGGCAGTAACAATCGCAGAGGTGCTCCCTTTATCGCCTAGCCGAATAATCGGGAACGTAGGGGTAAGCACAGTTGCCAGGCAACCCAGCTTGGCCAAAACTTAAGTCATATTGATGCATATAATGGTGAAATAAAAGGTACATGCGGAAGTGTCACACATGTGTTGGGCATGAAGCCCGTATAAATAAGCTTCTGGTAAAAGAAGCCCCCAGGTTTAATGAGTGCGAATAGCACGTCATTTGATGAGCCTTTAAAGGCTATAAGAGAAAGGAGGGGAGAAGGAGAGAAACGTAAGACAGACAGTATATAAAAAATGGACAGAGGAAGGAGACAAACACAGAGTCCGGCGCTAGGCATAGAATCTTCGGAGACGGGCTGCGTTCCATGGGTTCGGCTCGAGTCGGTTATCCCATGCATCTCGCACGCGGTACACTCCACCAGTCAGGACTTGGTCAATTATGAAGGGACCTTACCACTTGGGCTTGAGTTTGTCCTTTTTCTTGTCCAGCAGGCGTAGAACTAATTTGCCAACGTTGTAATTTTTGGCCCGTACTTCTCTGCTTTGGTATCTTCGAGCCTGCTGTTGATAGAATGCGGAACGGGCTTTTGCCACGTCACACTCCTCCAATGCGTCCAAACTGTCCTGCCGATCGAGTTCGGCTTCTTTTTCTTCGTACATGCGCACTCGAGGTGAGTCATGAATTATGTCGCAAGGCAGAACTGCCTCTGCGCCGTACACCATAAAGAATGGTGTGTATCCGGTGGTGCGATTCGGCGTGGTCCGCAGCCCCCAGAGTACGGAGTCGAGCTCCTCTACCCAGTGCGTGTTATATTCCTTGAGGGACCGCACTAATCTAGGTTTGATACCGCTCATGATAAGACCATTTGCACGTTCGACCTGACCGTTAGTTTGTGGGTGATAGACGGAAGCATAATCGAGCTTGATGCCCATGTTTTTGCACCAGAGTTTTACCTCATCGGTCGTAAAGTTTCTGCCGTTATCAGTGATGATGTTGTGTGGGACGTCATAGCGATGTACAACCCCGGATATAAAGTCTATCACCGGTCCGGATTTGGCCGTCTTAACAGGCTTGGCTTCTATCCATTTGGTGAACTTATCCACCATGACCAGTAAGTATTTTTGCTTGTGGGTTCCGCCTTTAAGGGGTCCAACCATGTCAAGCCCGCAGACTGCGAAGGGCCAAGTGATGGGGATAGTTTGGAGGGCGATGGGTGGCATATGGCTTTGTTTTGCAAAGAGCTGGCAACCGGCGCATCATTGGACTAGGTCCTAGGCGTCTGCCCGGGCCGTCGGCCAATAAAAGCCTGTGCGGAAGGCCTTGCTTACAAGGGACCGAGCTGCAACATGATGACCGTTGAGTCCGGCATGAATTTCAGCCAGGAGGTTCCGCCCTTCCTCTTCGGAGATGCACCTTTGAAGGACTCCGGTAGTGCTTTTCTTATAAAGCTCTCCCTCGTGAACTTTGTAGGCTTTGGATCGCCGCACTATGCAGCGTGCCTCGTTTTGGTCCTTGGGGAGTTCCTGCCTAGTAAGGTAGGCGAGGAATGGTTCTGTCCACGGGGCGATGACGGCCATTATTACGTGGGCTGAAGGTGTTATTTCATTGGCAGAGCCTCCGATTGTGTCAGAATGTTTGGTGTCGGGCAGTGCGGTTGGGTCTGGGTTGTTATTGTTCGGCTCCCCTTCCCATACTACAGATGGCTTGAACAGCCTTTCCAAGAACATGTTGGGGGGACTACATCGCGTTTTGCACCGATGCGTGCCAGGACATCTGCCGCCTGATTATTTTCCCGGGCTATATGGTGAAATTCAAGCCCTTCGAACCGAGCTGACATTTTGAGGACGGCGTTGTGGTAAGCTTCCATTTTTGGATCATTGGCATCGAAGTCTCCATTTATTTGGGATATTGCGTGGTTCGATTCCCCGCGCACCTCTAGGCATTGAATGCCCACGGATACTGCCATCTGGAGACCATGTAAAAGGGCCTCATATTCGGTTGCATTGTTGGAGTCTGTGTACATAATCTGGAGTACGTATTGAACTATGTCTCCTGTGGGGGACGTCAAAACGACGCCAGCCCCTAGTCCGGCCAACATCTTGGAGCCGTCGAAATGCATGATCCAATTAGAATATGTGTCGTACTCTTTTGGGAGTTCGGCCTCCGTCCATTCTGCGATGAAGTCGGCCAAAACTTGCGACTTGATGGCTCGCCGTGGCTTATAAGTTATGTCGAACGGGAGGAGCTCAATGGCCCATTTTGCAATCCGGCCCGTTGCGTCACGGTTGTTTATAATATCGTTAAGTGGTACTTCTGAGGCTACTGTTATTGAACACTCTTGAAAGTAGTGTCGTAGCTTCCGGGATGCCATGAATACCGCGTAAGCAATCTTTTGATAATGCGGGTACCGTGATTTGCATGGAGTGAGGACAGTGGACACAAAATAGACTGGCTTTTGAAGGGGAAATTTGTGTCCGTCCATTTCTCGTTCGACGACGAGCACTGCGCTTACAACCTGATGTGTTGCTGCAATGTACAATAGCATTGGTTCGCCAATGTTTGGCGCGGCCAGGACTGGGTTTGTTGCCAATATGGCTTTTTATTTCATCGAGTCCGGCCGTGGCTGCATCCGTCCATTCGAAGTGTTCGGTGCACCGAAGGAGGTGGTAAAGGGGGAGGGCCTTTTCTCCCAAGCGGGAGATAAAGCGACTTAGAGCCGCCACGCATCCGGTTAACTTTTGTATTTGTTTGAGGTCTTTTGGGATATCCAATTGTGACAGAGCTCGGATCTTGGCTGGATTTTCTTCAATTCCTCTACTGGATACAATGAAGCCCAAGAGCTTTCCGGCTGGAACGCCAAAAACACATTTTTCCGGGTTGAGTTTGATGTCGTATGTTCGGAGGTTATCAAATGTGAGCCTCAAGTCGTCTACTAGAGATTCAACATGTCTTGTTTTGACGACCACATCATCTACATATGCCTCCATTGTTTTGCCGATCTGGTTTGCCAAACATGTCTGAATCATGCGCTGATATGTTGCGCCGGCGTTTTTGAGCCCGAAGGGCATTGTGTTGAAGCAGAATGGGCCGTATGGTGTGATAAATGCCGTTGCGGCTTGGTCTGATTCTGCCATCTTGATTTGATGGTAGCCGGAATATGCATCGAGGAAACACAACGAATCGTGTCCTGCGGTAGCGTCGATAATTTGATCGATGCGGGGGAGGGGGAAGGGATCCTTTGGGCAAGCCTTGTTAAGGTCTTTAAAATCAACGCATAGGCGCCAGGATTTGTCCTTCTTTGGTACCATCACCAAGTTTGCTAGCCATTCCGGATGTTTTATATCTCTGATGAATCCGGCCTCCAATAGCTTTGCTAGCTCCTCTCCCATGGCTTGTCTCTTCGGTTCGGAAAAACGCCGAAGAGCTTGTTTGATAGGTTTGAATCCTTTTAGGATATTTAAGTTGCGCTCGGCCAGCCTGCGTGGGATTCCTGGCATGTCTGAAGGGTGCCAGGCGAAAATGTCCCGGTTCTCTTGTAGGAACTCTCCCAGTGCGGCGTCTACATCAGGGTTTAACTGTGCCCCGATGGAAGCTGTTTTATTGGGGTCCGTTGGATGGACCTGGAATTTGACTATTTCGTCCGCCGGTTTAAAGGAGGTGGACTTGGATCTTTTGTCGAGTACCACATTGTCCCTATTCACCGTGGAGCGCAGCGCAGTTAGTTCCTCAGCCGCTAGGGCTTCGGATAGTGCCTCAAGGGCCAGTGCGGCTGTCTTGTTTTCGGCGCGGAGTGCTATGTCCGGATCACTAGCGAGAGTGATGATCCCGTTAGGCCCGGGCATCTTGAGCTTCATGTACCCGTAATGGGGTATTGCTTGGAAGATTATAAACGCTTCCCGCCCTAGCAGAGTGTGATAACTGCTGCTGAACGGAGCCACATGGAACATGACCTCTTCGGATCTGTAATTATCCGGCGTGTCGAACACCACATCTAGTGTGATTTTTCCTGTACAGCGCGCTTCCCGACTGGGGATTATTCCTCTAAAGGTTGTGCTGCTTTGCTCAATGCAGTTCTAGTCTATTTCCATTTTTGAAGGGTTTCCTCATAAATGAGGTTCAATCTGCTGCCGCCGTCCATGAGTACCTTGGTAAGACGAAAGTCGTCCACTATTGGACTGAGGACCAGTGCGGCTGGTGCTCGGGCTATTCGGAATTTAGGTTCATCACTGGCGTTAAAGGTAATAGCCGTGTGACTCCATGGGTTTATTGTTGCTACTTGGTAGACTTCGGCAAGGCTGCGGAGTGTCCTTTTTCGCATATTATTTGATGCGAAAGTCTCGAAGACTGTTAATACCGTATTGGTGTCTCTGGGGTGGCTTTCTGTGGCCTCCGGAATTAGGAGATCTTCGCCAATTTTGGCCACCTGCCGGAGTATCCAACATGCTCTAAGGCTGTGAGTTGGTGTGGCGTCCTCTGTACTGTGAATTTTACAGGGTCCATTGAGCCATCCTTCCAGTACGGTTCCATGCCCTGTAGAGGGTTTTTGCTTTTTGGTGTTTGACCCGGGTGTTTGGCGATGATGCACCCTTTTATTTCGGACTAGGTTTGTATTCAGGGCCGGATCGTCCCAAAATTTTATTTCGGTTTTCCAGGCGCTTTCCATCACACAGTACTTTCGTACGATGGACGCCAAGTCAGCGAAGCGTGTAATATCACGGCGACTTATGGCGTTGAGGATTCCCTTGTCCGTGCAATTATTGCAGAAGATTGAGATTGCGTCTTCCTCGCGGCAGTCCCTTATCCTGTTCCTAACCAGGAGGAATCTGGCCCAGTAATGATGTATTGTTTCTTCAGGCTCTTGCCTGATTTGGGATAGATCGCTTGTGTTCGGGTGGGTGGGTGGAATTAAATCCGAAGCCTCACCCAATCTGAGGCTCAGAGGCCGAGGAGTTTCCGAACTCGAAAATTTGGATTCCTGGATGTTGTCCAATGAATCCAGCCCGTCGCTTGACTCTAAGTTCAGGTCTTGAGTGATATCCTCCCCTCCGCGGGTATCCGGCTTGGAGGGATCGGGAATCCGGACGTAGCTAGTCCTTAAGATAGATGAAGGGTCGCCGCACTGTCCCTCTACCACGGCAACGTGATGGGTGACTTGGGGAGAGTTAATCTCTCTCAGATCGGGTTTAGGTCCAATCTGGTCGTAATTCGTAGTGACTCCCAGGGCGGCGATGCGATCCAAGAGCTCGTTTATGGAGGAGAGCTCCATTGGATCTCACTACTCGGCAAGTTCCGAGCTGACATAAAGATCGTTTTCGATGGCTCGAGAGGTCATCGTCGGGGTAGAAGCCGAAAAGGCGGTCATAAGAAAACCACCTAGCCGGAGGGTTTGGCCGACAGCCAAAGTTCCCTTAGCAACGGTGCCGTCTTTAAAGACGGGGCGAGGCATCCTTCCTAATGGCGAAGACACAGAGGAACTCTCAATGAAAGCACCAATGTCGGTGTCAAAACCGGCGGATCTCGGGTAGGGGGTCCCGAACTGTGCGTCTAGGCCGGATGGTAACAGGAGGCAAGGGACACAAAGTTTTACCCAGGTTCGGGCCCTCTCGATGGAGGTAAAACCCTACGTCCTGCTTGATTAATATTGATGATATGGGTAGTACAAGAGTAGATCTACCACGAGATCGGAGAGGCTAAACCCTAGAAGTTAGCCTATGGTATGATTGTTGTTCTATATGTTGTCCTACAGACTAAAACCCTCTGGCTTATATAGACACCGGAGAGGGTTAGGGTTACACAAAGTCGGTTACAATGGTAGGAGATCTACATATCCGTATCGCCAAGCTTGCCTTCCACGCCAAGGAAAGTCCCTTCCGGACACGGGACGAAGTCTTCAATCTTGTATCTTCATAGTCCAGGAGTCCGGCTGAAGGTATAGCCCGACCATCCGGACACCCCCTAATCTAGGACTCCCTCAGCGGGCACAGCTTTCGAAAGTTCAAACCCTGCAAGGGTGTCCCAACTTAGCCCATCACAAGCTCTCACGGTCAACGAAGGATATTCCTTCTCCCGAGAAGACCCGATCAGTCTCGGAATCCCGGTTACAAGACATTTCGACGATGGTAAAACAAAACCAGCATAGCCGCCAGATGTGCCGACAATCCCGATAGGAGCTGCACATATCTTGTTCTCAGGGCAACACCGGATAGGTCGAGCTACGAGTAAAACCAGCCCTCGAGTTGCCTCGAGGTGGCCCCGCAGGCTGCCCGGTTCGGACCAACACTTAGACAAGCACTGGTCTGGGGAGGGTTAAAATAAAGATGACCCTCGGGAGCGCTACTCCCAAGGGAAAAGTAGGTAGTGGTGAGGCAAATGGTAAACCCAAGGTTGGGTCTTGCTGGAGGAGTTTTATTCAAAGTGAACTGTCAAGGGGTCCCCATAACACCCAACCGTGTAAGGAACGCAAAATCAAGGAACATAACACCGGTATGACGGAAACTAGGGCGGCAAGAGTGGAACAAAATACCAGGCATAAGGCCGAGCCTTCCACCCTTTACCAAGTATATAGATGCATTAAATTAAATAGGAGATATTGTGATATCCCAACATAACCATGTCCCAACATGGAACAAACTTCAGCTTCACCTACAACTAGCAACGCTATAATAGGGGCTGAGCAAAAGCGGTAACATAGCCAAAGAACGGTTTGCTAGGAAAGGTGGGTTAGTGGCTTGACATGGCAATATGGGAGGCATGATATAGCAAGTGGTAGGTATCGCGGCATAGTAATAGATCGAGCGACTAGCAAGCAAAGATAGAAGTGATTTCGAGGGTATGGTCATCTTGCCTGAGATCCCGCAAGGAAGAAGAACGAGTCCATGAAGGAGACAAACGGACGTAGTCGAACAGATCCTCACAAACGTGATGTTTTTGGAACTAACCCGAAGAAACAACACCAGAAAGAAGCAAACAACATAGTAAACATCCATCACATAAAAATGGCATGATGCACAAACAAGTATGATGCATGTCCGGTTTAATGAGGCATGGCATGGCAAAGTGCACAAGCAAAACTACAAGTTAAGTGGAGCTCAATATGCAACGAGTTGCATATTGATGAAACACCACATTCAAGTTATTTAGTTCGGTCTCATTTATGTACCCAACAATATTAAATGTTGATTAACATGGCAAGAGGTGAAGCATAATTAAAGTAACTATCTAGTCAAGTTTAAATGAGTCTGGAAATAACAAACAACTATTCCGAAAAATCCTCATGTGCATATTTTTGGATTAGGTAGTGTTCTGTCCTAAACCATATTTTAGAATTTTTTAACATGCAAAGCAAGTACAACATGTTAAACTAGGCATTTTTCTACCCCATTTACATATAAAGTTTGTTAAGTTTGGAGCTACGGTTATTTAGTTATGAAATAAGGCATTTTAACATGGCAATATGGCAAATTATAAGCAAACATCATTTTAAACATTTTTAACATGGATGAAAGTTGCATAATATGAACCTACACAAAATTCTAAACATTTTACATATATAATGTTTTAACATGTGGTGCATGGTTGGTGAGTTATGATATGCATGAAGTTAAGGGTCTAAACTGTAAAACTGCAATTCCCTGGAAAAATGACAAAATCGCCAGTGACAAGAAAAAAACATTGCTGGGCCGAAACTGAGTCATACTGGGCTGAGGGGAGTTGCTCGCATGGGCCTGCGAGGCCTAGCTGGGCCAAGCCGGGGAAAGGTAGGCCGGCTCCTGGCCCTTGCGCGAGGCGCTGGTCAGCGAGGCAGGGACCGAGCTGTTGTTGCTCGATGCAGAGGCGAACCCCATGGTGGCGCCCATGCCTGACATGGAAGGCGGCAATGGAACTCGAGGGCGGACGACGGTGACCTGCAGATGGGCGGATCTGGTCGCTTGGAGGCGTGGGGTCACAGATCCGGCCGGCGACGCCTGCTGCACGGCTCCATGGCGCTCCTGGTTGTTACTGCCATGACGGGGAGAGAGGAAGGTTAGAGAGAGAGAAGAAGAAGGGAGAAAGGGGAAGATAGTGGGGCGACGCGACCTGGGTCCAGCGGGGTTGCCGCGGTCGCCGGCTGGCTCCGGCGAGGCCGTCGACGGGTGGTGGCGCTCGGGGCCGAGGTGAGGAGGCGGTTGCCTCTACGGGAGGATGCAGGAGGCGAGGCGAGCGCTACTGCGTTGCGGGCGACGGCGTAGTTCCGGGCCCGGGCGGGCTCCAGATGGGCCTGGCGGGCCTGTGGTGAAGTGGGGCGCGAGGAGGACGCGTGGAGGCTTCCGATTGGCTGCGCACGACAGCTGGCGGCGGCGTGGCCTATGGGACGGCGCCAAGTGGCAGAGAGGAGGTGTCCGGCACTGGATTACGAGGAGAAGGTGGGAGGTGGCAGCGGCTAATGATTTGGGGCGCTGAATTCGATGAGGGGGGGGGGGGTTAGCGGCCCGGCATGGGTTTTCGGAGACCGAATACGTCCGACGTTCGACCGACTATAATGCCGCTATATGTTTAACGGTTGGGCTATCAAACGAACTCCAAGTGCGATGAAACTTGGTAGGCGACCTACTGACAACATAATAACACCGCATGCCAAGTTTCAACCCATTCCGAGAACATTTTCAGGTCACTTATAAAATACTATTTCGGACGTGCCGCGGGCGTGTGCAAGTGTGTCTTGACTCAGAACGGACAACGGACGGAACTGGGGAACCCAGACGAATGCCAGTTTTGAAAACATGATGATACAATGCACATGATGACATGACAAGATGCAACACGCAAGTGAATGACAAGGCAACAACAGCGAATAACCGGAAGACACCTGGCGCGTCGATCTCGGGGCGTTACAACATTCCACCACTACAAGAGGATCTCGTCCCGAGATCTAGGATGGCACCGGAGGGAAACAGAAGAGGAAGAGAAGAGGTAAAACTAAGTTGTTTCTTTGACAAAAGAGTGAAACCAAAGAACCTTGCGAGGTTGAACAAATTGAAAGAAAGAATGCAACGAAGATGAACCAAGTTGAAAACACTCCGTTAGAACAGACGAACAAGGAACATTACTAGAACCTTGTAGGTTGAAAGACATAAGAAAAGGGTTGCAATGGGCAAAAAGTACATGCAAGCACTCTGGTTGAGAAGGGAGGTAAAACTTCATAAGATGAGAGAGCTCGAATGAAAACACGACACTCCGATTAAATGGATAAGCAAAGGAAAGAACATGATCTTTGACAAAACGAGATGATGGGTGAATATAGCAACAATACAATGCCTCCGGAATGAATGTAAGAATGGAATCAAAAGAACGGAGGAGAAAACCACCTCTTCTACCTCAAATAAGCTTGAAAAGCATCTTCAGGAGAATGGTCGAACTGAGTTGTTGGAAAACCAACACGAAAAGAGTAAGCTTGTTGTGGGCTTATGAAAAACTTGTCAAAACTATGAGGTGAAATTCCGCCACTAACGGAAAACAAAAGATTGGATTGATATGAGCAAGGAGACGAGAAACTTATTTTCACCAGGAGGATAATGAAGAACTTGGGTCATTGATAAGCACCTTAATAGCAACATTCCTTAGGGAAAGGTTCTAGGTGAAATCAAAGCCAAGATAACTCCAATGAATAGATTATTGGGTTAAAAAGATCTCGCGAACGAAATGAAAATGATGGGTTTAAAATATCTCATTCCTGACAACTTGTGAATCATGAAACACGAAGGGAAATTGTCAAGAGTGACACAACACCACCTCAAAAGATAAGGTAGAAAGAATTGCACTTCGGAACGCAAGATGAAGAATGCTTGAGCTCCTCTTGGCGAACACTTCGAGAACGAATTAAATCCTTGATGAACCACCATGTAGAGCCTCCATGAAGAACTCCGGTAATAAAAGAATGATGAAACGAAGGAAGTTGAAAAGAAACAAGATGAAGCCTTGCAATGATTTAGATGGAGCTTCGGGACGATATAACCGAGAAAACTTGGAACTCCGGAAAAAAAGATGAGCACTTGAAACCAAGAATTTTGATGAACCTCTGGAATAAGGAATTAATCGCTTGGATGAAACAAGAATAAGAATTACCTTATGCTTATCCTTCATTAATTAAATTTATGAAAAGCAACAGATTTGGCATACTACTTATTCTGATATAAAGGATTAAGATAGATATAGCGCAAACTTGGGAAAATCTTCAATGAATCACCGGTCGGGTTTGGAAACAACGAATGAATTGATATGATAATGAAGGAAGAGAAATCTTGAATGAACCACCGTAAGAATTCAAAAAGAACGAAGAAAAGATAAGGAAACACCGGGAGGAATTAGAGAACGAATGAAGATACTTTAGGGAATTTACATACATGTGAAGGAAGAGATCACGATATGATTAGAGAAAACTTGAACAATGCACCGGTAAGATTTGGAGAACGAGAGCTGAAAGCTAGAATGAAAAATTCTGAGATGATGGATTCCAAAGAATCAAACTAAAAAGACTCCAGAATTGCTCCGGATGGGTGAAAAGAATTCTCACAATCGAAAACTATTTTGAGAGGATGGCATCAAACTAGAACCATGAATCTTCAAGAGAACGGATACGATTTGGAGGAAAAACTCTTCTTCAGTCTTCACAAACCGAGAATGACAATGAGGAACACCACCATGAATTGTTGAGACTCTCCAGAATAATTAAAAGAGGAAAGGTTGAGCCAAAGGTGAAAAGAATTTGAAAGATCTTGGAGAAAGACATATGGCTGATGATAATTCATTCTTACGTCAAACTTGAAATGAATTTGAGAATAACACCGGGAAAAGAAGAGTCAGGTAAGATCCTGGGAAAAGACCTGTGGGTTTTTTTTGACAGAAAGACTGTAAGGAACCCCCTACAGTATAATTGGTGCAACAAACCCAAATTGCAAGTGCCATGCCTTGAACCTGGGTGGGTGGGAAGGCATCAGCCCCTTCCGACCACTAGGCTATGCCTTAGTCTGCGGAAAAAAAGACATGTGGGTTAGGGCCCACTCAAGAGAAAAATCGTTGAACAATTTAAAGGAAGATTGCGCTGGGTGAATTAAATGGCTTGAATGAGATAACAACCTCGAAATAGCTTGAACGGATCTTGAATGAAAAGACGAGCCTGCAGAGATATCTTCGGCACTCCAGAACAAATGAATAGCGAGAAGTGAATGATTAAGAGGTGCACCAACATGAGAAAGCATTTGGACCGAGGAAAGGATATGATCAACAAAGCTTGAATTGAATCCACCATAGAAGAAAAGAGAACAAAGAATGATAAACTTCAAGCTTTGTTCGTATCTTCACGATAATTCACCGGATCGAAACTTGAAAGAAAAATATGAAGAGACTTCACATCAATAAAATGGATAACGGATTAAGAAATCCGATCCTTGAAGAAAAAGGGTGGGAGGGCGGGAAAAAAACAAAGACAACTCGGGACGAATAAACAAACACCGATGAGAATACTTAGAGTTGAACTTGCAGATGTTGAAAATGATCGGATCCCCTTGAAGAGGAGCACACCGATTGAGAAGAAATTGAAATGACAAACTCGATGATCATGAAGGATTAGTATTCCCATAGAAATATGAGAACACCGCTTAGAAAAGTTATGGAATCAACACTTGACTTTGAAGCAACTCGAATACCACAATTCAAAACAAAACAAAGGATTGGCTTGCAGCATAAGCCGGAACAAACATATGATAGACCCCATATCGTATCATGTGTCTGTCGGAAAGATGTTCTAGGAGCTACTTGAATTCCCACTTATAAACTCCCGAAACTTTCTGGTTATGCAATCAGGTGTTGGGGATACAGGGGAAGCATAATATCTCACCCAAAACTAGCAAATCCTACATCCAAATATATCCATCCTTCAACACATAACCAAGAAATCTTTGGAAATCAATTACCTCAACCTTCGAAAAGCATCTGTTATATCATTTATGGCAATACTCCCGAACTCCCACCCCAGTACTGGGTGGCGTCGAGGTTATCTCACCAACAACTGCATAAAGGAGATTTTCGATGTCGGCGAACTCAGGTATTCCAGAACTGCAACGATAAAATTGTGACGACAACACCTCGGAGCTCAACTCCCCGGAACATTGCCACAACCCCTAAATGTCAGGAGGCACCAAGAACAATGTTCTTGTCACAAAACCATCGAAACGACTCCAAGATACCCGCGTGATCCTAAAAAAAATCTTGAAATTTCAGGAGAGAAGAGTCAAAGCTCTACGTCAGGAGGCCTCACCAAAGCGACGAAGGGGCTAAGGAGTAAAAAGAATCCTACCCTCCGATATATATAATCCTAAGACTCAAAACATTTTGTTCTAGACTCAACAACATTAGCGATTCGATCAAGCAGGGGGCTCCTAAGTCGGGGATGGCTGTGATTACCAACTTGGAACACCCACGATGCGGCTATATCTCCCACGTGTTGGGGCACGACTTAGAGGCATAGCTGCATGGTAGGTTTGTCGCAAGAGGGGTAATCTTCACACAATCCCATGTACTAAATAAGAAGGGGATAAAGAGTTGGCTTACAATCGCCACTTCACACAAATACAAGGTAAACATACATCATCCAGAATACAATCAAGGTCCGACTACAGAACCAAAATAAAAGAAGACAACCCCAATTGCTAGATCCCCGATCATTCCAACTGGGCTCCACTACTGATCAACAGGAAACGAAGCAAAGCAACGATCAAGATCTTCATCGAGCTCCCACTTGAGTTGGGTTGCGTCACCTGCACTGGTATCATCGGCACCTGCAACTGTTTGGAAGTATCTGTGAGTCACGAGGACTCAGCAATCTCACACCCACGAGATCAAGACTATTTAAGCTTATGGATAGGATAGGGTAAAGAGGTGGAGCTGCAGCAAGCACTAAGCATATATGGTGGCTAACATACGCAAATAAGAGCGAGAAGAGAAGCAACGCGGCGGTCGTGAACTAGAAGTGATCAAGAAGTGATCCTGAAACTACCTACGTTCAAGCATAACACAAGAACCTTGTTCACTTCCCGGACTCCACCGAAAAGAGACCATCACGGCTACACACACGGTTGATTCATTTTAATTAAGTTAAGTGTCAAGTTCTCTACAACCGGACATTAACAAATTCCCATCTGCCCATAACCGCGGGCATGGCTTTCGAAAGTTCAAACCCTATAGGGGTGTCCCAACTTAGCCCATCACAAGCTCTCACGGTCAACGAAGGATATTCCTTCCCCCGAGAAGACCCGATCAGTCTTGGAATCCCGGTTACAAGACATTTCGACAATGATAAAACAAAACCAGCAAAGCCGCCCGATGTGCCGACAATCCCGATAGGAGCTGCACATATCTCGTTTTCAGGGCAACACCGGATAGGTCAAGCTACGAGTAAAACCAGCCCTCAAGTTGCCCCGAGGTTGCCCTGCAGGCTGCCCGGTTCGGACCAACACTTAGACAAGCACTGGCCCGGGGAGGGTTAAAATAAAGATGACCCTCGGGAGCGTGACTCCCAAGGGAAAAGTAGGTGGTGGTGAGGCAAATGGTAAAACCAAGGTTGGGTGGGTCCCCATAACACCCAACCGTGTAAGGAACGCAAAATCAAGGAACATAACACCGGTATGATGGAAACTAGGGTGGCAAGAGTGGAACAAAACACCAGACATAAGGCCGAGCCTTCCACCCTTTACCAAGTATATAGATGCATTAAATTAAATAGGAGATATTGTGATATCCCAACATAACCATGTCCCAACATGGAACAAACTTCAGCTTCACCTCCAACTAGCAACGCTATAAGAGGGGCTGAGCAAAAGCGGTAACATAGCCAAACAACAATTTGCTAGGAAAGGTGGGTTAGTGGCTTGACATGGCAATATGGGAGGCATGATATATCAAGTGGTAGGTATCGCGGCATAGCAATAGATCGAGCTACTAGCAAGCAAAGATAGAAGTGATTTCAAGGGTATGGGCATCTTGCTTGAGATCCCGCACGGAAGAAGAACGCGTCCATGAAGGAGACAAACGGACGTAGTCGAACGGATCCTCACAAACGCGACGTTATCAGAACTAACCCGAAGAAACAACACCAGAAAGAAGCAAACAACATATTAAACAACCATCACATAAGAATGGCATGATGCACAAACAAGTATGATGCATGTCCGGTTTAATGAGGCATGGCATGGCAAAGTGCACAAGCAAAACTACAAGTTAAGTGGAGCTCAATATGCAACGAGTTGCATATTGACGAAACACCACATTCAAGTTATTTAGTTCGATCTCGTTTATGTACCCAACAATATTAAATGTTGATTAACATGGCAAGAGGTGAAGCATAATTAAACTAACTATCTAGTCAAGTTTAAGTGAGTCCGGAAATAACAAACAACTATTCCAAAAAATCTTCATGTGCATATTTTTGGATTAGGTACTGTTCTGTACTAAACAATATTTTAGAGTTGTTTAACATGCAAAGCAAGTACACCATGTTAAACTAGACATTTTTCTACCCCATTTACATATAAAGTTTGTTAAGTTTGGAGCTATGGTTATTTAGTTATAAAATAAAGCATTTTAACATGGCAATATGGCAAATTATAAGCAAACATCATTTTAAACATTTTTAACATGGATGAAAGTTGCATAATATGAACCTACACAAAATTCTAAACATTTTACATATATAATGTTTTAACATGTGATGCATGGTTGGTGATTTATGATATGCATGAAGTTAAGGGTCTAAACTGTAAAACTGCAATTCCCTGGAAAAATGACAAAATCGCCAGTGACAAGAAAAAAAACATTGCTGGGCCGAAACTGAGTCAGTACTGGGCTGAGGGGAGTTGCTCGCATGGGCCTGCGAGGCCTAGCTGGGCCAAGCCGGGGAAAGGTAGGCCGACTCCTGGCCCTTGCGCTAGGCGCTGGTCAACGAGGTAGCGACCGAGCTGCTGCTGCTCGATGCAGAGGCCAACCCCATGGTTGCGCCCATGCCTGACGGTGGAAGACGGCAATGGAACTCGAGGGCGGACGACGGCGACCTGCAGATGGGCGGATCTGATCCCTTGGAGGCGTGGGGTCGCGGATCTGGCCAGCGGCGCCTGCTGCGCGGCTCCATGGCGCTCCTGGTTGTTGCTGCCATGATGGGGAGAGAGGAAGGTTAGAGAGAGAGAGAAGAAGAAGGGAGAAAGGGAAAGGACAGTGGGGCGACGCGACCTGGGTCCAGCGGGGTTGCTGCGGTCGCCGGCTGGCTCCGGCGAGGCCGTCGACGGGTGGTGGCGCTCGGGGCCGAGATGAGGAGGCGGCTGCCTCTACGGGGGGATGCGGGAGGCGAGGCGAGCGCTCCTACGCTGCGGGCGACGGCGCGGTTCCGGGCCCGGGCGGGCTCCAGATGGGCCTGGCGGGCCTGCGGTGAAGTGGGCGCGAGGAGGACGCGTGGAGGCTTCCGATTGGCTGTGCACGACAGCTGGCGGTGGCGTGGCCTATGGGACGGCGCCAAGTGGCGGAGGGGAGGTGGCCGGCGCCGGATTACGAGGAGAAGGTGGGAGGTGGCGGCGGCTGATGATTTGGGGGCGCTGAATTCAATGAGGGGGTTAGCTGCTGCCCAAAATGGCAAGGGGGAGGTTTAAATAGGAAATGGGGGGTTAGGATTAGGGTTAGGAGGGGTTTTCATCCGTTTTCAGACTCTTCGATCGCCATCGGATGGTCTTGGAGCGGACAGGGATAGGTAGATGAACTAGGTGGCTGTGTAGGAGGGTTGGACTGAGAGGAGAGAAGAGAAAGCGGCCCGGCATAGGTTTCCTGAGACCAAAAACGTCCGACGTTTGACCGGCTATAATGCCGCTATATGTTTAACGGTTGGGCTATCAAATGAACTCCGAATGGGATGAAACTTGGCAGTTGACCTACTGACAACATAACAACACCGCGTGCCAACTTTCAACCCATTCCGGGAACATTTTCCGGCCACTTATAAAATACTATTTCGGACGTGCCGCGGGCGTGTGTAAGTGTGTCTTGTCTCAGAACGGACAACGAACGAAACTGGGGAACCCGGACGAATGCCAGTTTTGAAAATATGATGATGCAATGCACATGATGACATGACAAGATGCAACACGCAAGCGAATGACAAGGCAACAACTGCGAATAACTGGAAGACACCTGATGCGTCGGTCTCGGGGCGTTACACGCACGCACCGTTATTGTCTTCCTCGATGAGCTCTTTGCCTAGATGAGCAACTTCGACCAGCACGTGTCGCTCTTCCATGGGCCATTTTTTCCTTTGTCTGTGAGATTGTAAGAGAAAAACCAAAAGCACAACGTCAAGATTTAGAAATAAAAAATCTTACTAGAATACAAATTAGTCGGGTAGTTTTATACAATAGCTACGCACACTTATGTGAAAATATTAAGCAAACAAAATTGATATTTTAACAAAATATTGGTGCCCTTCTATGTTTGTTTAGAAAACTAGCTAAATGCCCGTGTGTTGCAACGGGAAAACAGTTTATGTGAAACATCATTCGCATCCAATGTTATTATTTTAAACGACGTAGACGATTCTTTTTTACTGAAAAGATAAGTTCACTCTTCTTCTTTGTTCGTCGTCCACTATAATACATGTGCGTTGCTGTGAATTAAAAATGTAAATTATCCAATATGTCATGATTTTCATGCTCCACCGCGATCATTGATTTTGCATTGGCGATCGGCTGAGCCAGAAGTCGAGAACAGTTGAGTAAGGATGGTACAGAGCTGGCTCCACATTGCCAACCTTTTTTTGCAACAAACACATCGCCGAAGTTCTATGGAAATTTTACTCTCCTATTTGTAAACGTTTGGATTAGTGTCATAGTCTAATTACAGAAGAAGTGATGGCATGACAATTAGCGCTAGGAACTGCATGTGATGGTGAAAGCCTAATGAGAAGGTGCATCACTACATTCTTTTGTTCAACAGTATTCATATTTGTGCAACTCATCTATCTTTTTTTTTATCGAAAGGGGTTTCCCCCCACCCCTCTTTTTATTAAAGGTGGGGCATAACAAGACCCAGACTGTTAACAAGCATTCGGGTTTACCAGGAGCAGCAAACCAGACAGTACTTACGCAACACCCCACAACACAAACTATAACGGTAGACTTCATACAGCGCCACGCAGGGCAGCTCAAAACCCACACACTCTAGAAGTTCATCAGCGCATACACGGGGACAGGATGATCCATCAGCTTCACCTCGAATGAGCCTTCAGTACACCCCCGCCCCGGGGCCTTTTTGAGCACGCTCTCAGCCCCAGCCCAGGCGATCCTGAGTAGCTCGCCTCTTCGTTGGTCTAGGAGTAGGAGGCAGCGTTGGAGCAGCACCGATTGGTCGCCCTTGCATAGGATCTTCCATTGATGTTGAGATGAGTTGATCCACCCCAACATCGCCCGGGTACTTGTCCATGGTATCCCCTGAAAATACATATCGTTACGCATAGTCCAAATCCCCCAGATGGAGGCAACACAAGCAATGTTTAATCACAATTCTTTTGTTGTTCAGTTCCCAAAAGGAAGATAGTTCAGCCATATCTTTTGGGATATTAAAACTAAAAGTATCAGCTACATCAAGCCAAATCTGCTTAGCCACTACGCAATCAAAGAATAAATGATGAACAGTTTCATTCTCATTACAAAACAAACAACACAAGTTATCAACCACCCTTCTTTTGCTTAAATTGTCTCTGGTAAGAATTTTGTTATTATATGCTAACCACAAAAGACCAAGTATCTGTTAGGAACAACAATTTTCCAAAAAAAATTCCACATTGGGGTAGAAACCCCTCCCCAGTTTATCATGTTGTAGAAAGATTTAACAGAATAAATTCCAGATGGTTCCAAAAGCCAGACAGGCTGGTCCTCCTCATCAGTTAGCGTCTTAGTAGAAATTACCTGGATCAGGTCATGCCATTTACCCATAAAACCAGAATCCACACATCTTTTAAATGTGAGTTTCAAATTAGTACCATCCCATACCTCAGCTACTACACATTTCTGTTGCTGACAAATTTCATAGACCTCCCAAAATTGAGTTTTCAGGGAAGAATCCCCAGCCCAAGTGTCGTCCGAGAAACCGATTTTGTCCCCTTTGCCCAAGTTCCATCTGAAAAAAGGTCTAATACCCTCAAAAGCCCAAGTAACCCCTTTCCAAAAGGGCGACCCTACACCCTGTTTGGCCCAAAGCAAATTGGGTTTATTAGTTCTATATTTATGATCAATTAGTCTCCCCCAGTCATTATCATGGTTTATGAAGTACCTTTTTGCCCAAGAGGCTAGCAAGGCCATGTTGAACTCTCTTAACTTGGGATTCCCCAGGCCCCCAAACTCTTTTTCCTGAGAAATCATCCCCCATTTAGCAAGATGATATTTGTGCTCATCTCCCTGGTCACCCTAGAAGAAGTGAGCCATCTGAGTTGTGATAGCATTTATAGCCCATTTAGGAAATTTTGTCATAGACATCAAGTACATCGGAATGCTAGTGATACATGCTTTAAGCAATACAAGTTTTGCCTCATAACTGAGTAACCTCCCCTTCCAACCACAAATCCTTTTGATGATTTTATCTATAATGTATTGGATATCCTCCCTTCTTAGTTTAAGGTAGTGGAGAGGAACCCCCAAGTATTTGAGAGGGAAATCTCCCATCTTACATCAGAAAATTTGGGATAACAGTTTAGCCTCATCAGTATTCATATTTATTGGCACTACTTCACACTTATCATAGTTGATTTTCAACCCAGAAAGGTTTTCAAAACAAGCAAGCAACCATTTTAAGTTTTTTACATACTCAGTTTTCGGGTTGAGAAACAATATCGTGTCATCTGCATATTGCAAGCAGATAAGACCACGCGGGATAATATGGGGAACAATCCCAGATATTATATTGCTATTGACTGCCTTCATCAGCATTCGGGAGAATACATCTGCCACCAAATTGAATAGCATAGGGGAACTAGGGTCTCCTTGTTTCAGCCCTTCCCCCCCCCCCACAAAATAAGGACCTAGAGCATCATTAATCTTAACACAGAAAGAGCTTTGTTTAAGAATTGACAAGTTTGACCTAATCCACTTAGGGCCAAAGCCTCTGGAAGCTAACATCTCCACTAGGAAATCCCAGTTGACACGATCATACGCTTTTTCATAATCTAACTTGAGAACAATCCCAGGTTCTTTAGATTTATGAACTTCATGAATAGCCTCATGGGCAGTCACCACACTTTCGAGTATAAATCTACCTCTCACAAAAGCAGACTGGCAGGGGGCCAGCAGCCTATGTCCTATAGGGGAAACCATATTTGTCATGGCTTTGCTAAAAATCTTCACAGAGCAGTTGCTTAAACAAATAGGCCAATTTTTTTTTCATATTCTTGGCATCTGGTTCTTTAGGAATGAGAGTGACTATAGAGTAATTTAACCTCTGGATATCCAGAGACCCTCTCTCAAAATCCCTCACAAGTGCCATAAAGTCTCCTTTAATTTTTTCCCAAAAATGTTGGTAAAATATAAAGGACAAACCATCAAGCCCAGGGGCTCCATTGGCACATGAGCCCATAATGGCTTCCTTAATTTCTTCTTCTGAAAAAGGCCTTTCTAATATCTCATTCTCAGCTACAGTCACTCGTTCCTATTCAGACCAAAAATGGTCATCCAGGTGAATGTTAGGTTTAGGTTCAAACCCAAAAAGGTTTTTATAAAAGTTAGTTGCCACTTCCAGCATATCTTTGGTAGAGTATACAGGTCCATCAGGGCCTTCCAAGATAGACAACTGATTCTTCCTCCTTCTTTGATTAGCAATAGCATGGAAGTATGTTGTATTCCTATCTCCCTCTCTGATTTTCCTATCCCTAGATCTCTGCCATGTGACAGTTTCTTCTTTCCTCCAAATCTCATGAAGCTCCTCCTTGATTTGTTTCATTCTAAGGATATCCTCACTATTAATTCTGTTTTGTCCAGAGAAAATGTCTAAAATATCAAATTCCTGAAGAAGCTCCTTTTTCTTCTTTTTCATAGCAGCCTCAATATTAATGCTCCAGCATTTTACTTGTTTCCTAAAAAGCTTAGTTTTAAACTGCCAGGTCTCAATGGCGGAGGTGAAAGTGGAAGGTGTAGCCCAAATGTTTTCAACTAAAGCCTAAAAATCAGGCTGCCCAATCCACCATTTCTCAAATTTAAAAGGCCTAGCTGGGCTGTGCACACCTACCCCAGAATCTAACAGGATGGGAGCATGGTCACTCCCAACCCTTGGCAGGGCACACAAGGAAGTAAGAGGGAAATGGCTATCCCAGCTAGTAGCAGAGAAAACTCTGTCAATAGTAGCAAAAATTGGGTTATCTTGGTTATTACACCAGGTAAAAACCCTATTTGACAGCTTATACTCCATTAAACCCCATTTGTTGATCCAATCATTGAACAGAAAAGCCCAAGAGTTATTGATATTGCCTGAGGTTTTTTCCTTAGCCTCCCTAATTAGATTAAAATCTCCCTAAATAAAACTGGATAGCATAAGCCCTCCATGCTCTCATGCAATTCTGCAATAAAATCTACCTTATCCACAGCATATGTTGTTCCATACACTGCCACCAGGTGCCAACAGAAGCCATCATTCTTATTTTTCAAAGTGACACTAATACAGTATTTTTTCATGTTTACATCTAAGACCTCAAAGAAATTAGATTTTGTACCCACAAGGATACCACCAGCAGTGCCCACTACAGGGAGTATATGCCACTCATAAGCAGTGGAACCAGCTAAAGTATTAAGGAAGGAATCTGACAAAGTCTCTCTCTTAATCTCCTGAAAACCTAAAAAATCAGGTTTATATTTATTAACCAAATCAGACAGGCACTGGAGTTTATCTTTTTGACCTAAACCTCTAATATTCCAAAAGACACCAATCATGGGATTTTAAAGGGGTGTGTCAGACTAAAAAGTCCACCTCTTACTGCATTTCCAGAGCCAAAAACAGCATCAGCAGTGCCCCCTAATGTGTTTTTGTCTGGGATGCTACTGACAGGAGTACAAACTCCAATTTCCTCATAGATGTCAGTGTCTAAACTGTCAGGTAAAGATATCTCAGGGTTTTGTGAAGCAAAAACTAAGCACTTTTCAGTTTCACCTCTAACTAAGTCATCAATGATCTGATCTTTTTCACTATCATTATCCCCAATTCTTATGTTAACAGCAGAAGCATAAGCTCCTAAATTAGATGTAGATTCAGAAGTAAAAGACTTACTTTTGAAAGTGTTGGGGACCTCCAGGTTCTTTTTCATCTTGTAGGCAACAGCCTTCTCCATGATGTTTTGTCTGTTGTGAGCTCTGGTGCTTGGCCTTGTAGCAATCACTGGGCCCCACTTGTTTTTGTTAGCAGGTTGATCATTGGGAAGGGGCAGTTTTTCCACCAGGGCCATAAGTTTTAGGCCACTGACCACAGAAGCATCCGAAGTGCCCATCTCCTCTTCAAAATCAGCAGCATCGCTAGTAGTATCAGAATCAGCATCATCTTACTCCTTCAGTAACTCAGAGCAGTATTTTTTCTGGCTAGACATCGAGGGAGTTACACAACACTCCTGGACTGCAGAAGGAGTAGATCTATCACGACCCTCAATGCTGGGAGTACTTAAAACCTTGATAGCATCAGAGAAAGGTACCACAGAGTAATCGTTTTGTACTTGCAGTTTTTCATCTGCCACTTTGTCCACTCTCACAGGAGAAATGCAAGCCTCGGCCAAAATAGCAGGATGGAAGGAAGCACTGTCCTCATCGTTCTTCTGTTTCCCAACTGAAGATTTCACTTTGTTAGTCCTGTTGGCCAGGTCCAAATCATCGATAGGTTCTTCACCATCGTCAAGGATATCCCTGTCAGTTTCCTCATCTTCAAAATCCTTGTTATCCTCATCCATAGTTATATCAGTTGGACCATTGTCATCATTGGGATCATCAGCACCAATTTGCTCAAATCCTTCCACTGTGAAAGACAGAATGTACAACTTCCTCCTCATTTCCATGATTCGTTCAAAGGGATTTTTTGCTGGGTTTCTACAAGCAATCTTAATCCTCACTTTCTCATAGAAACTTTTCATCAGACCGTTCCAGTCCACGTCCACTAGAATCCCAAAGCATGAAGCGATCTGTGATAGAACTTTCCACGTACACCATTTGGATGATAAGCCTTCTACAATCACCCAGGCTTCAATCAGTTCGTTGAAGGGGTCGATCGCCCCAGTCCATTTCTCCACAGACACTGAAACTCCATCTATGGGCAGCTCAAAGGCTGGAAACTCAATTAGTTCTTCTACATCCTTCCAGGGGAGAAACCTGACCAGAAACTTTTTATCTGCTAGCTGTTTGACTTGTTAGGACCGGTTCTTGTTCTTGCAAAAGATGCCTGATAGGTTCTTGATCAGATCTGCCCTGTTGATCTCACCTTTCATCACCCAGACCTCTCCACAAATCCTGAAGTTGAGCCAGTTTGCCTCCCGTCCCACTGGTGCATCGATATGATAGAACCCTAACCCCAGGGTCGAGCTTCCAAAGAAAGTGGCCACTGGATGGGGTTGAGACCAGGCAGCGCAGTTGTTCACGTTGTGGCCTTCCAGTCCGCAGATGAAGCAAATCTTTTTCTGAATGCAGTTACCCACGTAATGACCAGGACTGCCACAATTGAAACATACCATGTCTTTGTACCGCTCGTCGAGGATCTGGATGAGCGGGGCAGGTGGAGCCGGTGGCGGAGGCGCAACCAAAGCTTGTTGGGGAGGGGCAGTGCCTTTGGGAGGAGGGGCAGCGGGATTGGGACGCGCCCCACCGGTCCCCTGACGACGAGCTGGGTTCTTCTGCGGGGGTGGAGCATGTTGCTTCTGCACTCCTCTTGGCGCGCCCTTGTCCGCCATGGCAACCACCTGAGCAAAGGATTTGGAACCACCTCCGATTCCTTCTCTGACGATCTTGAGTTGTATCGGTGGAGGATCAAAGGGCCGGAGTTTTTTGATCGGGAATAAGTCAGACGGGGAAAAACTACCAGCACGAACTAAATCCTTCCTGAGCCATCCCAAGGTGGAAGCAGCTCGACTTGGGGGACGAGGATGGGGGTGGCGGCGGGGAGCGGAGGGAATGGACCAAAGCTGTCCGAAAACCCTAGTTATAGCTTCATCTGCGTCTCCCTGGGCAGAATGCGTAAACTCCAAAGGCGTTTTCACCCGTCTGCACTTGATTGGTGGGAGCGACGTGGCAATAGGGCCCACGCCACTCTGCAGGGGCAGTCCTGTTTGAATCACAGGGGAAAATTCCCCCAACTCCGGCAGCCCTTGCGACACCGCCGACGAGACCCCCTGTTTCTCTGAGCACAAGCTCTGCCCAACAATCGCCTGTCTCTCAATTTGATGAATCACAGCAGTTGTCTGGTTCCCGGGGATACAAACCCCCTCGCGTGACCTTGAACGAACGCCAGAAGGAACCTCGCCGCGGTCACCAAACCACGGCGGCTTTAGGGCGCCGCGGCAAGGCGGGGGGTTGGTGTGGCCCCCGCTCCTCGCCGCAGTCCTCAAGCGCTCGGTGGCAGCACACCCAGGATGCATTCCCACCGGAGCACCCGTCGTACATCGCTTGATTTCGCCTCCGCCCGTGCCCAAATCACGAACTCCACCGGCGGCGAGTGCGGAAATGGGGGCATCCTTGCTCTCTCCTCCAGCGTGGCCTCTTCGAAGATGCACCACGCCAGCTTCCTCTGCTCCAAGTCTGCCCTCTTCTGACAGATCTCCGCGTCCTTCGCAGCTGCAGATCTCGCCACCGGCTCGGTTGCCGTCGCCACCGCCTGGTCCACCGCCTTCCACTCCTGCACGCACCGGATCCACTCGAAGGTGGCATCCCGAATCCTGGTCGCGCGCTCCCTCCACCCCGCTGCTCGAGTCGCCATGAGAACTGCCTGCGGTATCGGAGAGATTAGCCGCAGAACCTCGGGGAAAGTGGCTGGGGCAGGGGAGGTGTGGGTGCAGTCGGTGTCGATGCCTCTCGGCGACGCAGAGGCATGCTGCGGTGTTGGATCTGCGGGGGCGGCGGCTATGGCGGGCGGGAGGTGCAGCGTCGCGAGAGCGAGAGCGAGAGGCATGCTGCGGTGTTGGATCTGCCGTCGAAAATAGAATCTCGCACTCATCTATCCATAAAGCACTTGCATTGTTAAATGATTTGCGGTTTTAATATTTAATAAAGAAATTCCAGAGGAAAACTCTTCTATAGATTTTAAGTCTTTGCTTATTAGCAATTAATCAAACACTCGAATGCATTGCCTGATAGCAGGAAACAAAGAGCATTCAGACTCACACAAGAAAGTGGAATGATTGAACCTGAGAGAGAGATCTTTTTAGCTGGATAGAATACTGCTCATTGTCGATGTCGTTGATGGATATGTCGAGGTCGGTAAGATCTTCAGGGCATATGCATGGCGTGTATGTCTCGCTGTGTCCATCTCTTGCATTGTATACTCATAACATAAATCACTCATACTTAAAAACACACAATTAATGATCAACGGCAATGTGATAGTGTTGATGGTGATCATCAGGGCACAAAAATCTGATATTTCTTCCATTCACCTTCTGAGGGGGTCTCATATTCATCTCAAAGCCCTACACACAGTAAAAACAAACAAATATATGCACTCCGCTTTCTTGAAGAAGATTGGAAATGAATGGTTGAAACTCTGGCTGCACATCTCCCTCGGCCTCCCTGACCTGCAGGAGTGGCCGAGAATGCGGGAGATGGATGCGGCGACAACCATGGTGACACTGTTCGTCGGAGGGATGGTGGTGACGGCCTACAGCGTTGGGTGAGAGTGTTGGGGATGGAGGCGCCGACGACTAGCGAGGGGATGTGCTTGGGAGGATGGAGACGTGCGTCAATCAGTGGCAAATCCCGTGTGTGGGGCCATCGAGGAGTGAAGGGCTGGACGAAAGAAGAACAAAATAGATAAATGCCGAACGTAAGGATTTTATGATCCCATCCCGAACGTGTTTTGTACCCTTGGATCATTAACGCGAATCTTGGAGCAAGGTGATTAGAGCATTACTAGTAGTACCCCTAAACCCACAAACCCTCAAAAATAACCATTTTTTTCCGGGTTGCAACAAAAAAAATGCAAAGACTAGAACCCTTAAACCCTCAAACCCTCAAAAAAGTAAGGGTCCAACCCTCAAACCCAATTTCAAACTGTAGAAGTGAGGGTTGGAGGGGGGCGCTCGACCTCAGCCCGCACTCCCTTCCCCCGTCGCGCGGGAGGAAAGTTTCCCGTCCCCAACCTCCCGCCTCCTCCCTCCC
>NC_057806.1:451406361-451415482 GCF_018294505.1 Triticum aestivum
GCCCCCCCAGCGGCCAGAGGCAGGCCAGCCTCAGGCCTCCTCGAGCCGCCGCGCCAAAGGCCAGAGGCAGGCCGGCCTCAGGCCTCCTCGAGCCGCCGCGCCAGAGGCCAGAGGCAGGCCGGCCTCAGGCCTCCTCGAGCCGCCGTGCCAGAGGCCAGGCGGGCCAGAGGCAGCCGCGCCACCGCCCCGAGCTCCTCGCAAGTATGCTTCCTTTTCTTTCTTTTTTGTTTTATTTTTTCCTTTTTGATTCATTGTTGGCACTCACAATTTATTGTTTGTGATATGTATCTTTGTTTTACTTTTCTATGTCTTATTTGATTCGAACCATTAGTGTAATTTGCTCAAACATTGTTGTAATAATTTGAATGATTATTGTTTTATTCGATGTTGTAATAATAACTAGAATGATTATTGTTTTATGTCAAATGTGATGGAATTTGTGATATGTCATATGATGAAATGTGATGAAATGTGCGATATATGAAATGACAGTTTTAAAGGTTGGGGTTGAGGCAAAGACTAGAACCCTCAAATTCAACCCTTAAAGCAGTTTAAGGGTTGGGTTTGAGGGTTTTAGTCTTTGCCCCTATTTTTCAACCCTTAAAAGTGTCAAAAAATGATACTTCTTAACCCTTAAAACTGCTATAAGGGTTTGAGGGTTCTACTAGTAATGCTCTTAGCCACTTTAGACCCTTTTTTCGTTCGGGAAATAGGCACATCACCGCGAATGACTTCCCCTCCCCCGCGCCCGCATTCCACCGCTGGCGATTCCCAGCGCCGCCCCTATGGCGCGACATGGAGACGGAGGCTCGCGCGGGTCATGCAGCAAGCGGATCTCAGACTGCGACCATGTCGACGAGGGCAGAGAAGGGCCCACGTACGTGGTGGTGTGGTGATTCCGACGGGCCGGAGTTACCGGAGAGATGGAAGGTAGGTGGTGGCGCTTCTAGAGGAGGCTGGACGCGGATGGGGGTGGAGCAGAGTTATCCCCGCAGCGCTGCTCGAGGAGGCGGGGCGCGGAGGGGCATAGAAACGGCGGAGACAACGCCGACGTGTTCCACGGGGGCGGCGATCCCTGCAGGCGTATGCTTTGGGCGGGCGCTGCAGATCGGGCTCGAGGATGGACATGGCGCTCCTCTGCTTCCATCGAGCTGCAAGGGCGCGTGCCGTCCCTGCTCGACGTCGTCCACGTGTCCTCACCGACGCGGAGGCTGATGGCGCGGCGAAGGCGCACCCTGATTTGCTCCTAACAACCCAAGCAGGGTCAAAGGCACAACCGCAACTCGAGCTACATCGCCACGGCGACTCACCGCACAAGACCCCGCCATTGGATTCATTTCTCTGCAGGTAGCATCCTGTTGAACCTTCTTTCATATTTGTTCGATTAATCGTCTGCAATTTTTTTCCATGCCATGATGCAGTAGATGCACGGCAGATTTCATGATTGCAGTCTCACTATATTGGTAGAGGAGCAGCATTTTTAGTTTTAGAGCAGAGAGAGCAGATATGCATGAGGTTATATCCATATAAATTGACTAGACAAGCAGAGAAAACACCATGGCAACTTTCTTATTAAGATGGCAAATTTTTGGAGTGGTGAGGCCGTGAGATGGTAGTTTTAGTGTGGAAACACGGCAATTCTTCAATACACAACTCTAGCTTCATAAAAACGTTAGCGTAGCAGTAATTTTTGCCATGCTCAAAGATTGTGTCATTTACAAAGTTGCCATGATGATTTTGTGATTGCAGTTTCACTGTCCATGACCATATACAAGTTTACCTGATACCATCATAGAATTAGAATAATTTTTTCCATGCTCAAAGATTGTGTCATGTACAAAGTTTCCGTGCTGATTTTTAGACAGATAAAAACAATCAAACATTTTAGCATGCTATTTTACAAAACACACAAACATTTGCAGCCTTGATATATAACTGAATATTTGTACAGTAAGTTCAGTTCTCATTTGTATCTATCACAACATTTTTTATCACTAGTAGTGTGTCTCAAGCAGGGGGGGTTAGGAGGTGTTCAACCCGTGGTGAACGAATCGTGCCTTTTTTGCATGGTTAGTTTTGTGTCTCCAAGATGGCAAATTTAAGGTGTGTCATTTTTTGTGGTGTTTGTAGGTCTATGTTCGATGTCGCTTATCAGAAAAGTTGCCACGACAACTTAACATGCTAAAAACATGGCAAAGTTATAGTACATGACAAACTTGCCATGGCAATTAAGATGTTCAAAAACATGGCAAACTTGCCATGCAAACTTAACTATGTGCAAAAACATGGCAAACTTCTTTTAATTAGGTTTGTTCAAAAACATGGCAAACAAAAACTTTATTAATTAACATGTTCAAAAACATGCAAACTTGCCATGGCAAAGTTATAGATGGTTAAAAACATGTCAAACTTGCCATGGCAACTTAAGATGTTCAAAACCACGGCAAACTTGCCATGTCATTTTAAAATGCTCAAAACCATTTGCAAACTTGCCGCGGCAAACTAAAGATGTGCGAAAACATGGTAAAAATACTATTTATACCATGACAATTGTTTATGAATTATTGAATTTTCCACATGCCCATGGATATTTCGTTTGACCATGGTAAATTTAGTTTATCAATCATGGCAACTATAGTCTATGCATCATGGCAATTTTTAGTGTATCCACCATGACCATTTTTATTTTAAAATTTAGTCTATGCATCATGGCATTTTTTGGTTTCTGGACCACAACAAATTTAGTTAATGGCACATTGCAACTATTTGTCTATGCGCCATGGCAAATTTTAGGGTATGTACCATGGCATTTTTTTTCATTTTAAGATTAGCCATGCCAAATTTCCTTTTTAGACCATGACAAATTTAGGCCCGTGGCAACTATAGTCGAGCAACATGGCAAATTTTGTGTATGTACCATGACATTTAAAAAAAATGACCATGGCAAATTTAGGGCCATGGCAACTATAGTCTATGCATGATGGCAAATTTAGAGCATGCACGATGGCAATTTAATTTTTTTGAATTAGCCTATGTATCATGGAAAATTTTGCTTTCTGAACCACGACAAATTTAGTTAATGGCCCATGGCAACTATAATCTACGCATCATGACAAATTTCTTTTAATTGAGTTTGTTCAAAAACATGTCAGACATGTCAAACTTTTTTAATTAAGATGTTCAAAAACATGGCAAACTTGCCATGGCAACTTAAGATGTTCAAAAACATGGCAAACTTGCCATGACAACTAAAGACGTTCGAAAACATGGCAAAGTTATAGATGTTCAAAAACATGGCAAACTTGCCATGGCAACTTAAGACGTTCAAAAACATGGCAATCTTATTTTAATTAAGTTTGTTAAAAAAACATGGCAGCCTTGCCATGGTAACTAAAGATGTTCGAAAACATGGCAACCTAAGATGTTCAAAAACATGGCAAACTTGCCATGGCAACTAAAATCAGTATTTTTTATAGATGTGTTTTTTTCCATGGCAACTAAATGCAATTTTTTGCCTTGGTTCCGAAGAATGTTTGCCATGGCCATTACATATTAGTTTGAGAAGATGACAACTTTTGTTCTTCCAAATTTGTTTTTCCACGGCAAAATGTTTTGATCCTTTAAAATCTGTTTTGTCATAGCGATTACATGTACGATATCATTAAAAGTTAAGATGCTTTCTCCATTTTTTACAAAATTTTCTATGTGTTTAGAGAAACATTTTTTGACCATATATATTTTTTCACATGTTGCCATGGTGGCAAATTTCGCAGTGTAAACTTCATTTCTTTTCCCATGTTGTATACATATATATGCAAGCTTCATGGCAACTTTTCGTAGTGTAGACTTCGTAGTGATGGCAACTGAAGATGTTTCAAAAATGTTTCCATTAACATGGCAATTTTATTAAAAAAGATAGTGCCTTTGTCATATCTTATTCGAAGAACGTTACCATGGTTACTTAAGATGTTTATTTGCCATGGCAAAGTTGTCGTTTTTGAACGGGGCAATCTTTAAGTTACACCCATGGCAATTTTGTATCTTTTTCCATATCCAAATAATCATTTTTAACCACTGCAAAGTTATTTTCTGCTACCATGGCATTTTTATCGTCTGAAACATGGCATTTTTTTACCTTTTTTAATCATGGCAAACTGATTTGTTAATGTCTTTTTGTTAATCAAGTGGATCAGCAACCATGGCATTTTTACACTAAACCTTTTTTTTGTTTTAAAGGCAAGGAGTTCCTTTTTCTTCTTCATTTTTTTAATGTTTTTGTTTTTTGTTTTACTTTTCCTGATTTTTCGGGCTTTCTATTCACGTCTGAGAAGAGGCCCAGCAAAATGGGCTATTGGGGCCTTTTTTAGATCGTGCTGATGGGGGTAGTTCGAGCTGGAGGGGTTTCATCCTGAACCTTTTCGTTCGGTAAAAGGTGCATCCCCGAGCGAATGAGTCGTTCGGTCTGGTGCTCTTCCAGAACGAACCATCGGGAGTTATCGGGGTCCAAGAAGAAACGGGCGTGATTACTATCAAATAGCCTGTTATGTATTGATTTGGTATTGATTACGAACATGATTGATTCCTTTCTTTTAAATTAATAGTCTGTTACCAAACACTAACGTGGTTGACTAAAAAAATGTTGTTTTTCCAATAAACATATTTAAGTTTCATCTTTCTACATAATTTATCAAACAAAAACCATAAAAAATAACACACGTTACGAGTAACTAATTTAGCTTGAGGTATAATTTATAATTTTACAATAATATAGCATTTAGTTTGAAACACACACAAAAACTAACAAATTCTTACACAAAATCTAGCCGCGCAAATACGCGGGTAACTCCACTAGTTAGCTATATAATAAAAATATATGGTTGTGCACATCATAACAATGCAGAGACAAAGCTTTTAAAAAAAGGGTCGTGTTATTCGTCACCCTGGGTGAGGAATAGTTATTCTTCACCCCCTCTATTTTACCATCAATGCCCCGTAATTTTACGTTCCGTAACTTTTCTCTTATTTCTGACGTAAAAAAAGACCGTAAGAAAATATATAATCATTGTAAAAAATATTTTGTGTTATGTAAAATTACAAACGTAAAAACATAGTGTAAAATACACATAAACTGTAAATTTTCTTGTCTTATGATCTATATTTTTATTTTCTTATGCCAAATTTTACGTAATGAATCAATAGGAATGTAACTATTTAAATTGCAAACGTAATTTAATTATGAAATGATCGCAAGATTACCTCGGATGAAGAATAACTTATTCTGCACCCTGGGTGATGAGTAGTAACTACATATAAAAAAATCACATTTATAACGATTTCAACAAGTTTTTTTGGTTAGAATAGTGATTTTAACAAGTTATTAAACGAGCTAGCAAATTTTGAATACGGACTCGCTATGGTAAAAAGTCAAGTTGAGGTAACTTGTTATCTCAACGAGCTCTAACGAGCCAAGCCAAGAGGCTCGAATTTCATCCCTGAACCAGACCGGTATAATGACACCCGTATAATGACTTTATGCATACGTTTTGGATCCAGACACCCGTATAATGACTTGATATGCACACCTCTGGCGAATTCAAAACTGCTCGTGCATCCACATGGCGACATGGCATTGCACGAATGCTTCCTTGATGCCACACAAGCAAGCCAAGTTGCGAGCTGCCGTGCCCGTTACGCATGGGCTCCAGCATCCGAGGGGCAGGAAATCAAAATCCGCGCAGAATTCGGTGACGTAAACGCGGTTGAATGTCCAGATTGCTGCTCCTGCTCCCCTCGCGTGCCCGGTTGCCGACTCCGATGTAACCGATCCCGGCGGCCCTCGTTCCCGTTGGCTGCTGCACATGGCTCGGGCCTCGCAAGCCTTCTCCGTGAGATCGACGCACCTCGCTCACCTCCGAATTCTGTACACTGATTGGAGTTCCATATGCGCACGATCGCAGATCTCCATACCTCCCACGCTGGCCGGCATCGATTCGACGGAGCAAAGAGACGAAGTGCTTATATTTTTACCGCGGTGCATGCATTATTGCAGTCTGCAAGTGCCAAGTTTTCCATGCCCAAAATTCCCTGCTCCATGACCAGATCACCGTAACGTAGTTCCCTGCTCTACGTTAGCTTTGTTAATTCACAGCACCATGCACAGACCCTTGATTCCTCCGGATCAGTGTGCATGGAGTCAGTGAACACGGTATATATACCACGCATGTGCATGGAGTCAGTGAACACGCATGTGCATGGAGTCAGTGAACACGGTATATATACCACGAATCCGAGAAGTCTTCACGCTCACTGCATCCCCATCACAGCCGTAGCGTGCCGCGCTCGCCACCGCGCCGCTCCAAAATGGCAAGCATCGCGGCGGTCTTGCTCGTCCTGCTCCCGCTGCTCCTTTCCGCGGCCGTCGCCGGCGCGACGCATCCCGACGGCGGCTTCGGTTTCGGCTTCCAGGCCACGCTCACGCACGTCGACGCCGGCGCGGGGTACACGGACGCGCAGCTGCTCGCCCGCGCGGTGCGCCGGAGCAGGTCCCGCGTGGGCGCGCTGCAGTCGCTGGCGACGGCCGCGGACGCGCTCACCGCGGCGCGCATCCTGGTGCAGGCCAGCCAGGGCGAGTACCTGATGAGCATGGCCATCGGCACGCCGCCGCGGTACTACTCCGCCATCCTCGACACCGGCAGCGACCTCATCTGGACGCAGTGCGCGCCGTGCATGCTCTGCGTCGACCAGCCCACGCCCTACTTCGACCCGGCGCGCTCCAGCTCGTACGCGAAGCTCTCCTGCTCGTCCCCGATGTGCGGCGCACTCTACTACCCGCTCTGCTACCAGAACACGTGCGTCTACCAGTACTTCTACGGCGACAGCGCCAACACCGCCGGGGTGCTCGCCAACGAGACCTTCACGTTCGGCACCAACGGGACGTGGGTCACCGTGCCGAGGATCGCCTTCGGGTGCGGGAACCTCAACGCGGGCTCGCTCTTCAACGGCTCCGGCATGGTCGGCTTCGGGCGGGGGCCGCTGTCCCTGGTGAGCCAGCTCGGGGCGCCAAGGTTCTCCTACTGCCTCACCTCGTTCATGTCGCCGGTGCCGAGCCGGCTCTACTTCGGCGCCTACGCCACGCTCAACAGCACCAGCACCAGCGACAGCGGGCCGGTGCAGTCCACGCCGTTCATCATCAACCCGGCGCTGCCCACCATGTACTACCTGAACATGACGGGCATCAGCGTCGGCGGCGACCGGCTGGCCGTCAAGCTGTCGGTGTTCGCCATCAACGAGGAAGACGGCACCGGCGGGGTCATCATCGACTCCGGCTCCACGATCACGTACCTGGCGCAGCCGGCGTACGACATGGTGCACGAGGCGTTCGTGGCGCAGGTCGGGCTGCCCCTGGCGAACGTCACGTCGCCGGACGACCTGAGCACGTGCTTCAAGTGGCCGCCGCCGCCGAAGAGGGTGGTGTCGATGCCGGAGCTCATGTTCCACTTCGACGGGGCGGACATGGATCTGCCGCTGGAGAACTACATGCTGATCGACGGCAGCACGGGGAACCTGTGCCTGGCGATGGCGCCGTCCAACGACGGCTCCATCATCGGCAGCTTCCAGCACGCCAACTTCCACGTGCTCTACGACAACGAGAACAGCTTCCTGTCCTTCATCCCTGCGCCGTGCAACCTCATCTAGTCATAGCTCTGCTCACGTAGGCACGTTTAGCGCCCCTTCACAATTTCTGTACGTTTTATGCATAATTCCGCCATTTTTCATGTGTGTTCTCGTACTAATGTCGTAGATTTGGTGCTTGGCGAGGGTCTTAACAGTGGGTTGATCATCTGTATCCTATGAGATATTGAATTCACCAGATTCTTGGCTACCTCTGCAAAAGGTCATCAGATGATCACCGGTTTTTCCCCCCCGAAGAACTAGCAGCAGCGCTGCCTTTCTCGTTAGGGGAGTATAGTTATCCATCTGATCACGACTTTAGTTTCATTTTGATGGAAATGGAACTGGTGCTGATGGCTCTTTGAGTAATAACAGTGATAGCTTTAGAACAGCTGCTGTAATTCAGTAGCTTCTGCCTTTATTTATCCTGACATTTGATGCTCGTTTTCACCTGCATCAGTGTGAAGGAAAAGAAGTTGTGTATATGGGAGCCTGTACATCATACTAGATCAACCATCCAAAACCAGTTGGCTTGTACAGTAAGATTTAAACAGTGATAGGAAATTATTGTCAAAGGGATAGTAGCAGGCTAGCAGCAGAAGGTGAAGGTAGCAGGAAAAATTGATAATATGGGGAGCAAGGAAAACCCAATCTATATGTTACATCGACTTGCTGAGAAGAGAAACTGGCATATATACACACTGTACCTATGCAAGGAAAAGAGGTAAATATATTAGAGGTCTTAGAACTTGCACATAGCAGTCACTTTGGTGCACAAAGTTGCAAAATACGTGTTTGTGGTCAATAAACTTGCGAGGCCGTTCAAATACAGTCACTCTCACCGTATGTATGCATATTCGTAGTTGCCAGCATGACATGGGCCCGCTGTAAGCCGCTGTAAATGTTCTTGTATGATAGTTTTTTGTAGAAAAGCCCTCAACTCTTCTTTTATTTACATAGGAAGCCCCTCAAATAAAAAAACAGTGGAGGGATTTCGATCCCACGACGTATTACTGGGTGGCTCGCTTGGACAACCACCACAACAACAGTACCTAATGATTAATTAGCACGGCAACCTTGTACATCTTATCAACGCAGACTGAAAAAATTTAATGAAGAAATCTATCTAATAACCTGTGCAACCGGCGGGTTCGAACCTATGACATGGTGATTCACTCGCGCATAAGCTAACCACCAGGCAACTGCGACATGTGATGTAGTTTGTGGACAAACAATGTATATGTTTTTTATCACTCTTGTTCTATGTAAATACGTGCCATTTTAAAAACTGTTTAAACATTGTAAAAAAATGTTTGTGTAATTCAAAATATGTTCGTGCATTAAAAAAGCTACGCGAACAGTTTTTTGAACTATGCGAACATAATTGTACATTGTGTAAACTGCACGAATATATATTTTGAATGACTTATATCAACAATGTATATTCGTG
>NC_057806.1:451415746-451417968 GCF_018294505.1 Triticum aestivum
ATACAAACATTGAACTATACAAAATGTGCATATAATTATTGAAATGATTGTATAATTAAAATAGTTTATGAATTTAATTTTAAAAATTATTAGTATTATAATAATAATAATATTTTTATTATTCATAAATATTATTTGGAAATAATACATGAACAATTTTTTATGATCCATGAATTTCTAAAATAACACGAATAGGTTTAACGATACAACATTTTTTAATTATGAATATTTCTAAAAGATGCACATTTTTTGAATTATGAATATTTTAAAAATTATTTCTGTTATTTTTATACAAACATTTTTATAATTTATAAGTATTATTTAAGAATAATACATGAACAATATTTGAAAGTTATCTTATTATTGGCATTATAATTTACATACTATCTACAAATTTTTGTAAAAATAAACAAGTGCAAAATAGGTCGCGTGGACCGCAGACCATTTCTGCTCCATGAGCGTTTCTGATTTTGTACATTAAATGTAGTTATCCATAATGGTTCTGTACATACATGTGGTGCAGTGGCTGGGACGTGTATTGTTCTAGCTTTAAGTCGAGGGTTTGAGACCTGGTCGTCATACTTTTTTTGGATAAATTATCGCTCATCCTGAGAGTTAGGTCTCATCGGTGGTTGACTTTTTTTGCACAAAAAGAAAAAGAAGCAAGGGTTTTGTGCAATAACGCGTCCATGTTTCATTGACAGTGGCCCGTGCCATGCTGGTGTAGATGGATACGCCCGCGTATGGGGAGGGTGACTGTATTTAAACGGTCTCACAAGTTTAGTGATTACAAACACGTATTTTGCAACTTTGTGCACCAAAGTAACCATTACATGCAAGTTCTATGACCCGTGGTGTATTTACCTCCAAGGAAAAGTTGCACGGTGTAGTTACAGTGTCATGAAATGTAACGTTCATGTGTGAGATCTGACAAGGAAATGGTAAGAATAAGCACATACGGTGACCAAGGTCCAAGGGAAATATAAACCAATAGTAAGAGCATCCCAACAGCCGCCTAACGCGCCGCGCGCTAAAAATCACTTTTTCGCGCGCTCTTCGTCTGGTTTTGCATGGCCGGCAGTGCTGGCTTCAACGGCCACGCTAAAATGCAGCGCACGCGACTCGCCGGCGCATGCCCTATGTTGCATTTTGGACACAAAATAGATTTCAAACATTCAAAATGCAATGAATATGTCATATAAATTTCACACAAACAAGTTCATGAATAAAAGTTCATGCCCACAAGTTCATCCAACCGTCCGCCGCCTTGTTCTTCTTCGCAGATGTCTTGCCCTTTTTCGACCGCGCCGCATTGGGGAGCTTCGAGGGGAGGCGGCGGCACGGGGCGGCGGCGGCGCGACGCCACCCGCCGCCGAGGTCATCCACGGTGGCATGAAGAGGACGTGCGCGAGGCCGATGCTCGGAGGAGCTCCGGCGGAGGCGAGGCCAATGCTCCCCGCGCTAGGGTTTCCGACGGCGGCGGCGGTGGAGGGATCGCGACTGTAGGATGGGGTCAGCGGGGTGCCGGCGCGTGTGTCCATCGGGCCAAGTTCGCCGGCGCCGGCGCGCGTGGGCGAAGGTGGCGGGAATGAGAGAGTGCAGCGCGAGCGCTCGAGTGTGCCGCGTGGAAGCGGACGGCCCAAATACACAGCACGAGTTGGCGATTCGGACCGCACGCCCAACTCCATATGTCGCGCGCGCGGTTATTGTGTGCCCGCTGGAGCCACTCTACCGGTTGCGCGCGCTAAAATGGCCAAATTTGCGATGCGGCGCTTGTTTAGCGTGGCTGTTGGAGATGGTCTAATACGTGGCCCTTTTGCAAGCATTAATTCAGAATATTAAAAATTCACTGCTGACTGGAACTATAAATCCTTACTCTAGTGCTGTTAAATTCACTGCTGACTGAAACTAGAAACCCATACTCTTTATTTTAGACATAAGACAACACAGTCTTCAGGTATCCATATAATCTGCAAAAGAAGGCATCCATGGGATAAGCCATGGACAGATCACAGATATGCTTCTTCTGAAAGAGCATCTACCTGACAAACCCCCCCCCCCCTCCTCCCTCGCGTCGCCCCTCTCGGGCGGCTCGAGGGTGAAAACCCTAGATCTCGCCGCCTCTCCCCTTCCTCCCCTCCCTCCTCGCCGCCACCAGAGGCATCTGCCGGGCAAGCCCGGGACGTCGCCAAGGAAGGTGGCGGCGGGGCCTCTGCTGCTCT
>NC_057806.1:451418253-451487355 GCF_018294505.1 Triticum aestivum
TTCGAGGCGGCGGCCTCGTGCCGTGAGGCGCCACCGTCTCCTCGGCTGGTGGTGGCGCGGGTGTGGTCCGGTGGGCTTGGCTGCACGGGCAGCAAGCTCCCCAGCAGATGAGATCCGCGGCGCCGGCGGGGGCTTCTGGCCTCTTCGGCTCCGGATCTGGCCTCCCCTCCCCCCTTTTGCTGCCCTGCGTGCTCCACCCCTTCAGATCTGGTCCGGGTCGACTTGGTTCTCCGGTGCGTGGAGTTGGATGTGGTGTTGGTGGTGTGGAGCCTTGACCGGGAGAAATCCATGGCGGCGACGTCCATGGACGCCGCTCCCCTTCTTGGAGGCGCCATTCAGGTCTTTTGCTCCACCCTCCCCTTCCCCTAGCCTCCCGGGTGAAAACTCGAACTTTGTTGGGCGGCGACGATGCTCTTGGCTCCGTTTGCTTCTTGAAGTCGTCACTTTGGATGCTTTTTTGGATTGTGGGCACTGCGGTGTGGTGGTTGTCGGGCGGCGGCGACTGTGTGTCCCTATCGGCGGCGGCGGCGGCTTGGCAGGTCCGGTAGTGTTCGGGTTTCTTCCGGTGCTCTCTGTGCAACTGGTGACAGCTTGGTCCGGCGGCCTCTGGCCAGGAGGGGATCGGGTTCCCCTCCTCCGGCGGCTATAGCGGTGCGCATGTTGAGTGCCGGAGCGTCATTCCTCGGCCTTGGTCCTGCCTCCTCGTTGCTCCGTCCTCCCTGGACACCCTATTGTTGTTTGACCGACATCTTTTCCCTCTCCAGAGGATCGTCAGTGGGCAGCGGTGATGCGGTGTTTCTGGTGAAGTTTTCTTAGTCTTGTATGGTGTGCTCTGTTCCTACTCCTTCTGGTTGCATCTTTCCGTCCATGTTCTAGGTGAAGGAAATATGCCCTAGAGGCAATAAGAAAGTTATTATTTATTTCCTTATATCATGATAAATGTTTATTATTCATGCTAGAATTGTATTAACCGGAAACATAATACATGTGTGAATACATAGACAAACAGAGTGTCACTAGTATGCCTCTACTTGACTAGCTCGTTGATCAAAGATGGTTATGTTTCCTAACCATAGACATGAGTTGTCATTTGATTAATGGGATCACATCATTAGGAGAATTATGTGATTGACTTGACCCCATTCCGTTAGCTTAGCACTTGATCTTTTAGTTTGTTGCTATTGCTTTCTTCATAACTTATACATGTTCCTATGACTATGAGATTATGCAACTCCCGTTTATCGGAGGAACACTTTGTGTGCTACCAAACGTCACAACATAACTGGGTGATTATAAAGGTGCTCTACAGGTGTCTCCGAAGGTACTTGTTGGGTTGGCATATTTCAAGATTAGGATTTGTCACTCCGATTGTCGGAGAGGTATCTCTGGGCCCTCTCGGTAATGCACATCACTCAAGCCTTGCAAGCATTGGAACTAATAAATTAGTTGTAGGATGATGTATTATGGAACGAGTAAAGAGACTTGCCGGTAACGAGATTGAACTAGGTATTGAGATACCAACGATCGAATCTCGGGCAAGTAACATACCGATGACAAAGGGAACAACGTATATTGTTATGCGGTCTGACCGATAAACATCTTCGTAGAATATGTAGGAGCCAATATGAGCATCCAGGTTCCGCTATTGGTTATTGACCGGAGACGTTTCTCGGTCATGTCTACATAGTTCTCGAACCCGTAGGGTCCGCACGCTTAAAGTTCGGTGACGATCGTAATTAGGGTTTTTGTGTTTTGATGTACCGAAGGTTGTTCGGAGTCCCGGATGTGATCACGGACATGACGATGAGTCTCGAAATGGTCGAGACATAAAGATTGATATATTGGAAGCCTATATTTGGATATCAGAAATGTTCCGGGTGAAATCGGGATTTTACCGGAGTACTGGGGGGGTTACCGGAACCCCCCCGGGGATTATTGGTCCTACATGGGCCATAAGGGAGAAGAGGAGGGCCGGCCAGGGCAGGCCGCGCGCCCCCTCCCCCCTAGTCCGAATAGGACAAGGGGGGGCGGCACCCCCCTTTCCTCTTTCTCCCTTCCTCCTTCCTTTTCCAACAAGGCAAGAGGGGGGAGTCCTACTCCCGGTTGGAGTAGGACTCCTCCAGGCCCACCCATAGGGCCGTCCGCACCTCCCCCTCTCCCTCCTTTATATACTGAGGCAAGGGGGCACCCCATGACACACAAGTTGATCCTCGTGATCGTTCCTTAGCCGTGTGCGGTGCCCCCTTCCACCATATTCCACCTCGGTCATATCGTAGCGGTGCTTAGGCGAAGCCCTGCATCGATAGAACATCATCACCGTCATCACGCCGTCGTGCTGACGAAACTCTCCCTCAACGTTTTGCTGGATCGGAACTCGAGGGACGTCACCGAGTTGAACGTGTGCAGAACTCGGAGGTGCCGTATGTTCGGTACTTGGATCGGTCGGATCGGGAAGACGTACGACTACTTCCTCTACGTTATGTCAACACTTCCGTTGTCGGTCTATGAGGGTACGTAGACAACACTCTCCCCTCTCGTTGCTATGCATCACCATGATCTTGCGTGTGCATAGGAAATTTTTGAAATTACCGCATTCCCCAACACTAGGGTGAGCAACCCCATATGTCGACGGTACGGCACCTTTCGAGCCAGGCGAGGAGGCAGGGCCCTCTTTCGACAATGGGAATGGATCGTGATGTTGTCCCAGGGCTTTGGTGTTTGGTGCTGGCATAGCCTATCCTCGACAGCGGGCGCTTCCCGGAGCCCCATTTCTTCTTCCTTGGTGAGCCTTGAGTGGACGAGGGCCTCTGCGTGCTTCAGCTTATGCGTATCATGTGCTATCTTCTAGTTGTAGTGTGTGAGGTTTTGAGAGTTGCCTTCCAGCACCCTTGTATCTTGCCGTGTTTTGTCTTTTTTGTTTGTTCAAGTTTGTAATGCAGTGGTTGTAATCCTGGACGGTTGATGGCTTTGTTAATTCAAAGTCTGGCTCCCCTTGAGCCTTCGTTCAAAAAAGAGCATCTACCCCTCTTCAAAACAACAGTCGAAAGGGTCGACAACTCACAAGTAACAAGTATCCAAATACAGATCCCAGTGAAAATAACCACTTCTTTTTTTTGAAAAGGGGGGACACCCCGGCCTCTGCATCAGAACGATGCATACGGCCACATATATAAATAAAAATGAGGTTCAACAAGGTCTTAATGTCTCAAAGAAAAATAGAAAACGGCAAGCTCACACAGAGCCACAACGCCAAGAACAAAACTCCCAAAAGCCACAACCGGCTGGCATAACAAAAGATAGGAAAACTAATTGCCTATCCTATTACATGACCGCCATCCAAACCGGTTGAAAATATCCCGCGCTACCATCTCCCACCGGACAGATCCAGTAACCAAACGCTCCCTGGCCTCCGTCAGAGTGAGTAAGGACCACATATGGATCAGCGCAGTAGCTCGGAATAAAACCTGCAAAAAATGAATAGTTGTTGTCCTGTTAAAAGCCTAATCATTTCTGCAGTTCCAAATTGCCCATAACAACGCGCATACTCCTACACGAATGTGTCTAGCTATTTTGGACTCTATCCCAACAAGCCACGTTCCAAACAACGTACCGACCGAATTCGGAGGAGTAATGTTAAAGGCAATTTGCACGGTGCGCCATAAGACTCTCGCCAACGGGCAATCAAAAAAGAGGTGCTTGATATTCTCATCCCGATCACAGAAACTACACCTAGTAGATCCTGTCCAGTTGCGCTTAATCAAATTATCCTTTGTTAAAATTACTTGTTTATGCACAAACCACATAAACACTTTAATCTTCAAAGGGACTTTGACTTTCCAAACATGTTTGGAACTCGGAATAACACTAGAGTTGATGACATCGATATACATCGACTTGACCGTGAAGTCTCCAGACCTAGTAAGCTTCCAACGCAACTGATCAAGCTGATGAGTTAGCTGAACCTCCATCAGTCTACTCACTAGATGAAGCCATGTTTCCCACCGGTCACCAACAAGCACCCTCCGAAATTGAATATTAAGAGGGATTGAGGGAGTCCTGGATTAGGGGGTGTTCGGATAGCCGGACTATACTTTCGGCCGGACTCCTGGACTATGAAGATACAAGATTAAAGACTTCGTCCCGTGTCCGGAAGGGACTTTCCTTGGCGTGGAAGGCAAGCTTGGCGATACGGATATGTAGATCTCCTACCATTGTAACCGACTTTGTGTAACCCTAACCCTCTCCGGTGTCTATATAAACCGGAGGGTTTTAGTCCGTAGGACAACATACAGAACAACAATCATACCATAGGCTAGCTTCTAGGGTTTAGCCTCTCCGATCTCGTGGTAGATCTACTCTTGTACTACCCATATCATCAATATTAATCAAGCAGGACATAGGGTTTTACCTCCATCGAGAGGACCCGAACCTGGGTAAAACTTCGTGTCCCTTGCCTCCTGTTACCATCCAGCCTAGACGCACAGTTCGGGACCCCCTACCCGAGATCCGCCGGTTTTGACACTGACATTGGTGCTTTCATTGAGAGTTCCTCTGTGTCGTCGCCGTTAGGCTTGATGGCTCCTACGATCATCGATAGTGATGCGGTCCAGGGTGAAACTTGTCTCCCCGGACAGATATCTGTCTTCGGCGGCTTTGCACTGCGGGCCAATTCACTTGGCCATCTGGAGCAGATCGAAAGCTATGCCCCTGGCCATCAGGTCAGATTTGGAAGTTTAAACTACACGGCTAACATCTGTGGGGACTTGATCTTCGACGGATTCGAGCCACTGCCGAGCGCGCCGCACTGCCACGACGAGCATGATCTAGCTTTGCCGCCTAACAGTGCCCTGAAGGCCGCACCCGCATCGGCTTCGACCCTTAATTCGAAGCCAACCGCGCCAATCGAGGATGGGTGGTTGGACGCCGCCTCGGGGGCTGCGATCCTAACAGCGATCGAGCCGAACACCAGCCCTGCACTCCGCGAGACTCATGATTCCAAGGAGCCGGACTCCTCTCCGGACTTCGAACCATTCGCGCCTCTGTCGATCGAATCCGATTGGGTGCCGATCATGGAGTTTACTGCCATGGACATCTTTCAGCACTCGCCTTTTGGCGATATTATAAAATCACTAAAGCCTCTCTCTTTATCAGGAGAGCCCTGGCCGGACTACGGTCAGCGAGATTGGGATGCGGACGATGAAGAAATTCAAAGCTCACCCACCACCCACTTTGTAGCCACTGTCGATGATTTAACCGACATGCTCGACTTCGACTCCGAAGACATCAACGGTATGGACGCCAATGAAGGAGAAGATGAAGAACCAGCGCCTATTGGTCCCTGGAACGCCACCTCGTCATATGACGTATACATGGTGGACGCACCAAAAGATGACGACGAGGAGCGGAAGGACGCACTGAAGGCTTGTTCCCTCGAAAAGCAGTCAAAGCGGCGATGCAAGCGCCGCCCCAAATCCCGCTTCGACAAAAATAGTGATCACACAGGCCCAGCGCTGGAGCAGGGCGAACCGCTGCCGGACAACGGCAATCCGGATAATCAAACCGAACAAACAAATCCTATCAAGGATAATGGTCCGGACGACATAACGCCGGACAGACACCCGGAGCAGCAGAATGCCCGTAAAAGGCTTGTTGCCACCGCGAGGAGTCTGAAAAAGCAGAAGCAAAGGCTCAAGGTCGTGCAAGACACACTCCAAATCAGATGGAGTAAAATACTCAACACTGCAGCAAGGTACGGCGACAATCGCCCCTCCAAGAGCTACCCAAAGCGGAAGCTGCTACCCGAATTCGATGAGGAGGCCTCAGAACCCCCACAACCAAATATCAAAGCAGCCACCCGGTCGGATAGACGACCCCTCTACCAACACAGAGCGGCATACAACGCCCCTCACAATACAATACGCGACCCATGCGAGGGCTCGCACCCAAAGGACGACGCAACAAGATCCATCTATGGACCACGCAAGCGCGCCCTAGCATACAATGCAACACAACAAACATCCGAACAACACGGTACACCCAGCTACAGGGGTGCCGCACACCCCCTATGTTTCACCGATGAGGTGCTGGACCATGAATTTCCAGAGGGATTCAAGCCCGTAAACATAGAGGCATACGACGGAACAATAGACCCTGGGGTCTGGATTGAGGACTACATCCTTCATATCCATATGGCTCGAGGAGATGATCTCCACGCCATCAAGTACCTACCCCTCAAGCTCAAAGGGCCAGCTCGTCACTAGCTCAAAGGCCTCCCCGAAAGCTCCATTGGAAGTTGGGAAGAGCTCGAAGACACCTTTCGGGCAAATTTTTAAGGGACTTATGTCCGACCTCCGGATGCGGACGATTTGAGTCATATAACTCAACAGCCCGGAGAGTCAGCCCGAAAGCTTTGGAACAGGTTTCTTACTAAAAAGAACCAGATTGTCGACTGTCCGGACGCCGAAGCCTTGGCAGCTTTCAAGCATAGCGTCCGTGACAAATGGCTTGCCAGACACCTCGGCCAAAATAAGCCAAGAACGATGGCCGCATTAACAAACCTCATGACCCGCTTTTGCGTGGGTGAGGACAGCTGGCTAGCCAGATGCAGCACCAGCGACCCCAGTACATCTGAAGTTAGAGATAGAAACGGGAAATCACGGCGCAACAGCAATCACAAACGCCGGAATAAAGAAGACAGCATGAAGGGCACGACAGTAAATGCCGGATTCAAAAGCTCTCGGCCAGGTCAAAAGCCGCCCCCTAAAGGCACCAGGGATGAATTGTCCAGCCTCAACAAAATTCTGGACCAAGTATGTCAGATTCATAGTACCCCTGGTAAACCTGCTAATCATACCCACAGATAATGTTGGGTCTTCAAGCAGTCCGGCAAGCTCAATGCCGTACACAAGGGGGAGGATACACCAAGTGAAGACGAGGACGAGCCCCCCAAGCAAGACACGGGGGAACAAAAGAAATTTCCACCAGAAGTCAAAACAGTAAACGTGTTACACGTAATCAAAGGAAAAAACAACGCGGTACTCCCAGGAAAATATACCCAAGTGCCTGTCACCATGAAGTCCTGCCACTGGTCATCTCAACCGATCACTTTCGACCATCGCGATTACTCAGCAAGTATCCGACACGCATGATGGGCTGCCCTGGTATTAGACCCAGTAATTGGCGGATATCACTTCACAAGAGTCTTGATGGACGGCGGCAGTAGCCTAAACCTAATATATCAGGATACAATCCGCGGGATGGGGTTAGACCCAACACAAATTCGCCATAGCAATACTACCTTTAAAGGAGTAACGCCAGGCCCAGGGGCTCGTTGTACGGGCTCCCTCCTACTACAAGTTATATTCGGCTCCCCCGATAACTTTCGTCGCGAGCATTTAACTTTCCACATCGCTCCGTTTCAAAGTGGCTATCAAGCACTGCTCGAACGTGCAACTTTCGCTCGCTTTAATGCAATACCACACTACGCCTCCCTCACACTCAAGATGCTCGGTCCACGTGGCATCATTACAGTGCACGGAAATATCAAGCGATCTCTGTGTGCCGAAGAGAGTGAGGCTGCCTTGGCAGCCGCACACTAAAGGCGCCCGGACAAGCGAAAGCATCCAATAGGTCGTCAAGACCTCAGATACAACTAATCGAGTACAACGCCGCTACTTATACCGAATAAATGGTCACACCCCTATTTATCAATACAAGGGGTTCAACACGCGCAGACGAGTGGCAATTTCTTCTCATCTTGAATTATACATGGTTTCTTTAACAAACTATATTTTTGCACGGCAACTTTTTCACCTAAATTCCTCTCTTTTATAGACGATCATCGTGCCACACCCGTCCAGGATACGGCACAACGGAGACACAGGCGTAGATGTGCAGCAGGGACCCGCTCCAAGGATTCTTTTTAGATTAAGACCCTGCATAAACCTTTTTTACTGTCTCTTGTTGATACAAATCCACCGTTGAGAAGGATGCTGACGTCTTGGCATGTAGCCACGCCAGAACAATGCACGTACCTGGACACAAGGGGCTTCTTACAAAGGCCATTATTTAGGCCCGGTTTATACCACAGAGACCAAATACCTTAGGGAGTGTTCGGTGTCGCGAGTTTGGCCCTATATGCATCAGCTCCGAATCATTGTCTTTGGTCAAATGTTGAGTTTGCCCGGCTCCTGTGTTTTGGTGCCTTACGTTCCGCTTTACCGGCTAAGGCAGCACCATGAGAACTACTGTGATTGTGCCCTGGTTCATCCGGACGAGCACCTCAGTAGAGAAAGCCGAAAACTGACTGTCATGATATAGCGTGAGACTGGTCAACCACTCGATGACTTGTTGGAATGTTAGAATTCCTCCGCCTTAACGAAGGGCCGTTTTCCGGCCAGGCATGTACGCACCCCGGGATCGGGAAAGTGTGGAGCCACCAGGGGCTATTTAGTAGCCCCACTGTCAAACTCCTATGGATAAGTGAAAGTGCTAAAGCATTATAGTCCGGTTGCCTCGCTCGCTCCGCTATCACCTCCTTAATAGGACCAAGACGTTAGGTTAAGTGTGAACGCGTGTTTTTGCGAGCACCTCCGCATTATATGCGTGAGGGTTGAAGCCGACGGCTGCAATCTTTCAGGTTGTACACATGTATACATAAACGGCCGCCCAGGAGGCATCATATTACTTTAAGGCAAAAGTATAAAAATAGCCTTATAAAAATTTATAAAAGCATTTCGCTTACAATGAGATTACATATCACTCAAACATAATATTTTTGAGCACTGGGTCTCTATCAAACGAGCACCCTCAAGAACTTCTTCAAAGTAGTGCTCAGCAGCCCTTCAACCTATGGCCGAATCTCGCGCTGCAACAGTGGTAGCATCCATCTCCGCCCAGTATGCTTTAACACGGGCAAAGGCCATCCATGCGCCCTCTATGCACGCCGACCTCTTCATCGCATTAATGCGCGGCACCACATCAAGGAACTGCTGCACCAAGCTGAAATAGCTGTTCGGTTTTCACCTTTTCGGCCATAGCTGATCCCCAACAGACCTTATGGAGAGTCCGGACAACCTATTTAGTTCGTCCCATTCAGCTAATTGGTCAGTCAATGACAGCGGACGCTCGGGAGAATGGAATTATCTCCAAAACAGCTGGTCTACTTCACGGTCCGTCTGACCCTGGAAATACTTGGCCGCATCGGCAATGCTCGCCGCCAAATCCATATATACATCCTCCGAACTCCACAGCCGATCCAGAGGGGCATACCGTGGATCTCCGAACTTCCTCCGCAACATAAAGGATTTCCCAGCTACAATATCCCTGGCTTCCCGCAGCTCCTCCTTCTTTGCCCTCATAGCAGAGCGGAGGTCCTTTTTCGTCGCAGCAGCCTTCTCAAGGTCTGATGCCTTCGCTTGGTTTTCCTTTTCAAGTGTCCGACAATGGTCGGCAGCGGCTTTTAATTCTATGGCCATCTTGGCCATCTTGTCTCGGCTCTCGCCATGCGCGGCCTTCTCGGCTTGCAACTCTTCGGCCGCCTTCAAAGCAGCCGCATTACCCAACCTCGTTTGTTCCTTGGCTCGGGCAAGTTCTGCCCGCAAGGCTTCAACAGTGGCAGCTCCATCTGTAGTCACAACATATTAAAGATACTGGCATCATGCTGCTCTTCCTATGTGGTGCTTACCAGATAATGACACTTACCCTGTGCCTTGTCAAGCCTTTTGTTAACAAGCTCGATGTCGGCGTCTGCCGAACTGCCGTTCTAAATGGGAAAACTCGCTAGTCCGGCTAGGCACCGGAGCTTCCATCACCTGCACATAGAGGCAGTATGGTTATTACCTGGGAATATGATCCTCTATTCGTTGTCGTTTCCGACAACAACCAGAGTCTCAGGGGCTACTATCTACACAGGGCACACCTAGCATGTGCAGGACTATCATACATTCTTTTACGTACCTCAAAGCCTGTCAGTAGACTCATAAAAGCTTCATGCAATCCGCTTTCGGCAGACGATATTCTCTCCATCACCGTATTCATCAGCACACGGTGTTCATTTGAGATGGCTACTCGCCCCACCAACTCCCTCAGAACATCCGATCGCACACTAGATGGTGCCGGACTGTTTTGTCTGCTCTCTTCAGGAGCCGGACACTGGGAGCTTCGGGGGTCAATGGGATTATCCTCTAGCCTCACCGGACTAGGAGAGGCCCTCCGCGACGACACTTCAGGGTCGCCCGCTTCCGGAGCGGAGGAGTCCGGAGGAGGCGTTTCGCTCTCCATCATCCCTGGAAGAAGATCCCCCGAAGACGAGCTCATTTGAGAGGGGCTAAGGCCCGAACTGCAAAGACATATGCGGTGGTTATTTTCTCAGAAGAAAAAGATGGCATATCTGTACTATTAAAGTATTTCGGGTCACTTACGACTAGCGGGAGAATTGATCCCCCCGCGGACTTTGTGCGGCAACAGCGCCCCCCAAGGTAGGACCCTCTATGGGAGACTTCTTCTCCTATTTGGAAGCTTCAGCTTCCGAATCCCCGGGCGCAGTCCTTTTCCTCTTCTGGTCGTCTTCCTTCATGGAGACGCTTGCTCCCTCGGTTAGAATGGGCAGCGTTGGGGGCCTGCGTCCGCCCGTATTATCCTCCACAACATCTTCCTCTAAGGGCTCCGGGCAAGGTGCGGTCTGGAGCATCTTTTCCAATACCGGATTTTCCAAACCCTCAGGGAGGGGGGCCGAACACCGAATCAACTTCGCCTTTGTTAACCAGACCTGGTCAAAAAGCGAACCCTCAGAAATAACTTCGTAACAAAGGAGAGATAGTATGTTCGGCCGAAAGATGCCTTACCTGTTCGGCAGCGCGGTTGCTACTCAGGCCCACGTCCTCGGTGATTTCCGGACACTCCACCTGAGGTCCTAAGAATGACTTGTACATCTCCGCGTGCGTCAGGCCGAGAAAATTTTGAATGACGCGCGGTCCCTCGGGATTGAACTCCCACAGGCGAAGAGGCCGGCGTTTGCAAGGCTGGACTTGACGAATCAGCATAACTTGTATTACCGCAACCAAACTGAAATCTCCATTGAAGAGATCTCGAATGCGGCTTTGCAGTATAGGCACATCCTTGGCTGGACCCCACCTCAGACCTCTGCTGATCCATGACATCAGTTGTGGTGGAGGGCCCAAGCGGAAAACAGGGGCGGCCGCCCACTTGGCACTTTTAGGAGCCGTGATGTAGAACCACTCCTGTTGCCACAATTCAGACACCTCTGGGATGGAACCTTTGGGCCACGGAGCTCCCGTCATCTTGCGTATTGAGGCACCTCCACACGCTGCATGTTGCCCCCCGATCATCTTCGGCTTTACTTCAAAGGTCTTGAGCCATAGGCCAAAGTGAGGGGTAACCCGGAGGAAGGCCTCGCACACGACAATGAATGTCGTGATATGAAGAAAGGAGTCTGGAGCTAGATCATGGAAGTCTAGCCCGTAATAAAACATCAAACCCCTGACGAAAGGATCCAGAGCAAGGCCTAGACCTCGGAGGAAGTGCGAAATGAACACGACATTTTCGTTGGGTTCGGGGGTGTGATGCCCCGAGTCTGACGCGTCAGTTGCCCTTCCATTTATTTTAATTGTTGTCGTGTGTTTATTATGTTTGTTTTATTGTCATAATTGTTTTGCGTATTTCATTCTTATATGTTTATGCCATGATCATGTTGAGTGCCTTGTCTTTTTGCTTCTTGCATCATGTTCATCTTATATTATATTGCATTGCACCATGATCACCATGCCTTGTTTTGCATATGTAAGTGTTGTCGTGTGTTCTTGTGTGAACCCCTCTTATTCTTATCTCCACCTCAGTTTTTTGTTCATTGCGCATACCAGCAACAATTCATCAAGTTCACCCAAGTTTCTATCCCATCCAAACTTCTCCTTTTCCCTTTCTTTCAATTATTTCTCTAGTGACATTTTCTGCTCCAGATTAATGTTCACTATATTTCTTTATTCCCTACACCATGCCAAGACCACCTCCTCCAGTTTTCAAGTCTTTTGGAAGTGTTTTGGTTGGGCTAAGGATTTATTCAAGCTTGAATTATTTTCAAGCTTGTTTGGAATTTGCAGTCTCTAAAAAATTGCCAGAGCATTTTAGTCAAATGCTGCATAATTCCTGACGTCCAGGGATATTTTGTTCTTAGTCTAATTCTTCTCAAACTCCATGGCCTTTTCTCTTTTGCATCTTTGGTTTGATTTTAGCCAGAGAGTTTGTTTAAAAGGAAAAGGGCCTTAGCCGGGGTGCTGCATTTGGGCCTCCTCCTTCCTAGAGCCCAGCCAGCACCAGCGTGCCCCTTCTCTCCCTCTCGCCGGTAAATTCTATAGGATCACCTAGGCGACCCCACCTGTCATCCCCTCATTCCTCACCTTTTCTTCCTCCTCCCGCAGCTCTCTCTCTCTCACAGTAAAAGGATGGGGCACATGGCCACCACGGCGCCCTCGCCCGCGTGCCCCTCTATAAAGCCGCCCCGGGCCTCGCCCTAGGGTTTCCTTCTCCCTCCTTTTCCCTCCTCACGCCGCCATCTATCTTCCTCCCCTCTGTTTTTCCTTCTTCTTCAAGATCAGAGAGCACCACCGAGAGCAGAGAGATAAACCGTCGATGGCCGTCGTCATTCTCGCGGCGGAGGGCCTCAAGCTCGTCTTCGACATGTCGTCCTGCACCCCGTCACCCTCCTCGACCGATCCCCGCAGTTAGTTGGGCGGGAGCCTCCCCAACACACCTCCCTGCCATCGCCGTCGCCATGGTCGGTCGAGCCAAGCCGAGCTCGAGCCCGGTGTCGTCCACATCATGGTGGCCTTCTTCTTCCTCCGGATCGACCCTTCGCATGACCTCCTTGAGCCGGATCGCCAAGTCTAGTGCCCGGTCGCCTCCCCTGCTTCCTCTGCTTCATGGTCCGAGCACCATCACCCGATCAGATCCTCGCCACGCCTCGGATCGGCCTCCTCGCACCCAACCGAGCTCACCTTCCGCAACCCCTCGGTGAGCCGCGTCGAATCCCCTCCTTTGCCGCTTCTTTGCATGCATGTAGTCACCGATCCCGTTGTGTCCGAGCTGTTGTTGCCGTGCTATCACCAGGGCCATTTTGAGCAAGTCGATGCCTTGTTTGTCGCTCCCCCGCTTGCCTTTGCACTAGCACACCTTGCCAGACGCCGCTTCTGTCCACACTCACACAGCCACCCCACTCATGCATTGCCCCACGCTCAAGCTCATCGCCGCTATAGCTGCAGCCTCGTCGCGTGGCCGAGATATGCTCATTCTCGAGCCCCTGCTGCACCCACACACACGCACCTTCACTCCAGCAGCTGCTCCACTTGCACCCGCCGCACCTGCATCCAAACCCGCACCCCCGCTGGTGTTCTGCTGCACCCACAACCGCCACTTTGCTTGTCGTCATCGCCGGCAAGTTGTTGCGCGTTCGCGGTGTTTCCAAGGCCGGGCGTTTGCCTGTTCAAAAGGATCTATGGCCCTCTAGTAACACAAGCACCTAGTTAGGCCAGTTGGTCAGCGCTTTGCTCCTCTATGCAGGAGGTCAAGGGATCGACTCCCAGTTGGCCCCATTTTAGCTCTGTTTTCTTTTCTTTTTTTGCACACTCAACCGCCGGGCCAAATCTCCTAGTGGGCCGCTGCACTGCGTTGCAATCTGGCCCACGTATGTTTTTTATTCCTTCTCTGGTTTTAGTATTTTTCCAGTGCATGCATAATTACAGGAATGCCATCATTTTGAATTGCTAATAACTAAATATGCATGCATCCAAATTACATAAATTATATATGAAACTTGCTTAGAATTTCATCTAGTTTAATAATATGCAACTTTCATCGATGTTTAAAATGTTTAAAATGATGTTTGTTTAAATTTGCCCCTATGCCATGCTAAAATGATTTATTTCATAACTAAATAACCATAGATCGGATTTAAACAAACTTTATATGTAAATGGGGTAGAAAAATGCCTAGTTTAACATGGTGGCATCACTTTGCATGTTTAACAACTATAAAATATGGTTTAGGGCAGAACAGTACCATAACCAAAGTATGCTCATGAAGAGTTTCCGGAAATGTTGTTCGTTGCTTCCGGCCTCATTTAAACTTGACTAGATGGGTAGTTTTCTTTTACTTCACCCGCTTGCCATGTTTAACAACATTTAATATTGTTGGGTACATAAACGAGATCGAACTAAATAATTGATGTGCTGCTCTGTCAATATGCAACTCATTGCATATTGAGCTCCACTTAATTTGTAGTTTTGGTTGTTGCACTTTGCCATGCCATGCCCTCTTTAAACCGGACATGCAACATACTTGTTTGCGCATCATGCCGTGTCTATGTGGTGGTTGTTTACTATGTTGTGTGCTTCTTTCCGGTGTTTGCTTCTTCGGGTTGGTTCCGGTAACGTCGTGCTTGTGAGGAACCGTTCGTCTACGTCCGTTTGTCTTCTTCATGGACTCGTTCTTCTTCCTTGCGGGATTTCAGGCAAGATGATCATACCCTCGAAATCACTTCTATCTTTGCTTGCTTAGTTGCTCACTCTTTTGCTATGCCTATGCTGCGATACCTACCACTTGCTTATCATGCCACCCATATTGTTGAACCAAGCCTCTAACCCACCTTGTCCTAGCAAACCGTTGATTGGCTATGTTACCACTTTGCTTAGCCCCTCTTATAGCTTTGTTAGTTGCAGGTGAAGATTGAAGTTTGTTCCTTGTTGGAACATGGAGATGTCGTTCCTTTATGGAACATGCTTACTTGTTGGGATATCACTATATATCTTATTAACTTAATGCATCTATATACTTGGTGGAAGGCTCGGCCTTATGCCTGGTGTTTTGTTCCACTCTTGCCGCCCTAGTTTTCCGTCATATCGGTGTTATGTTCCCGGATTTTGTGTTCCTTACGCGGTTGGGCTATCATCGGAACCCCTTGACAGTTCGCCTTAAGTAAAGCTCTTCCAGCAATGCCCAACATTGGTTTTCCCATTTGCCACCTAGCCTTTTCTTTTCCCTTGGAAGTCGCGCTCCTGAGGGTCATCATTATTTTACCCCCCCGGGCCAGTGCTCCTCTGAGTGTTGGTCCAACTTGTAAGCCGCCGGTGGCCACTAGGGGCAACTCTGGGCTGGCCTACCGGAAGTTTGGACGATCCGGTGTGCCTTGAGAAAGAGATATGTGCAGGTCCTATCGGGATTTGTCGGCACATTCGGGCGGTGTTGCTGGTTTAGTTTTACCCCGTCGAAATGTCTTGTAGAACCGGGATGCCGAGTCTGATCGGAATGTCTCGGGAGGAGGTCTATTGCTTCGTTGACCGTGAGAGCTTGTGATGGGCTAAGTTGGGACATCCCTGCAGGGTTTTGAACTTTCGAAAGCCGTGCCCGCGGTTATGGGCAGGTGGGAATTTGTTAATGTCTGGTTGTAGATATCTTGAACCTTAACTTAATTAAAATGCATCAACCGCGTGTGTAACCGTGATGGTCTCTTTCCGGCGGAGTCCGGGAAGTGAACACGGTTGTTGGAGTTATGCTTGAGGTAGGTTGCTATAGGATCACTTCTTGATCATACTTTTATCGACCGTGCTTTGCCTTCTCTTCTCGCTCTCATTTGCGTATGTTAGCCACCATATATGCTAGTCGCTTGTTGCAGCTCCACCTCATACCTTTACCTTACCCATAAGCTTAAATAGTCTTGATCGCGAGGGTGCGAGATTGCTGAGTCCCTGTGGCTCACAGATACTTCCAAAACCAGCTTGCAGGTGCCGATGAGTCCGTGCAGATGACGCAACCAAGCTCAGGAGGAGCCCGATGAAGATCTTGTCCTTTGTGTTGTTTCGTTCTAGTTGGTCAGTAGTGGAGCCCAGTTGGGGTCGATCGGGGACCTTTGTCGCATTTGGGGTTCTTCTCTTATTTTGGTTCCGTAGTTGGACCTTGAGTGTATTTGGATGATGTAATGCTTTATTCATGTAATTGTGTGAAATGGCGATTGTAAGCCAACTATGTATCTTTTTCCCCTATTGTACTACTTGGGTTGTGTGAAGATTACCTCACTTGCGACATTGCTTTCAATGCGGTTATGCCTCTAAGTCGTGCTTCGACACGTGGGAGATATAGCCGCATCGAGGGCGTTACAAGTTGGTATCAGAGCCTTCCCCGACCTTAGGAGCCCCATTGCTTGATCGTTTTTAGCAGCCATTGTTGAGTCTAGAAAAATGTTTTGAGTCATTTAGGAATTATATATCGGAGAGTTTAGGAATTATTTTTACTTCCCAGTCTCCTCATCGCTCTGGTAAGGCATCCTGACGTAGAGTTTTGACTCTTCTCTTCTCAAATTTCACTAAAAAAATATTTAGGATCACGCGGGTATCTTGGAATCGTTCCGATGGTTTTATGACGAGAACATTGTCTTGGTGCCTCCTGTCAGGGGTATTGTGGAAGTGTCCCGGGGAGTTGAGCTCTGAGGTGTTGTCGTCATAACTTTATCATTGCAGTTCTGGAATACCTGAGTTTAGTACGCCGACATCGAAAATCTCTTTTATGCAGTTCGTTGGTGAGATAACCTCGACGCCACCTAGTACTGGGGCGGGAGTTCGGGAGTATTGCCATAACTCGTATAACGGATGCTTTTCGAAGGTTGAGGAAGATGATTTCCGAAGGTTTCTTGGTTATGTGTTGAAGGATGGATACAGCTGGATGTAGGATTTGCTAGTTTTGTGTGAGATATTATGCTTCCCCTGTATCCCCAACACCTGATTGCATAACCGGAAAATTTCGGGTGTTTATATGTGGGAATTCAAGTAGCTCTTAGGATATCTTTCCGACAGATGTATGATTTGAAATTGGGGTTCGACGTCTAGTGGTCCGCCTATTCACGGTCGGTTTTACAGTGGTCTCGTTGTGTCTTAAAGAGTCCTTGGCTATGCCGACTCGGGGACGCTTCGTATGTCATGTGCACTGCCTTATACATGATGGTGTTATACGATCGAGCTCATGTAGGCCCCACCACGAAAACTTCGGACGAAATCTCTCTCATATGTTTGTTCCAGCTTATTCTGCAAGCCAATCCTTTGTTTTGGTTTTGAGTTGTGGTATTCGAGTTGCTTCGAAGTCAAATATTGATTCCATACCTTCCCCAAATGGTGTTTTCATACTCCGATGTGAATACTAATCCTTCTCGTTTATCGATATTGTCTTGTTAATCCTTTTCAACCGGCGTGTTCTCTCTTCAAGTGGATCCGATCTTTTTCAACATCCGCAAGATCAACTCATTTCTTCTCGACGTTGTTTGTTTCATTCGTCCCAAGCTGCCTTTGTTTTTTCCCACCCACCCACCCCTCTTCTTCAAGGACTCAGAATTCTCAATCAAGTATCCATCTTATTGGTTATGAAGTCTCTCCATTCATTTCCGTCAATGTTCTTACCCGGTGGTTCTCATGAATATGCTCTACTAGTTCAATATTCTCCATTCTTTTTATTCTCCGGTGGATTCAATGCAAGCTTTGTTGATCATATTCCTTTCCTCATTTCAAGGCTTTATCATGCCGACGCAATTCTTAATCGTTCACCTCTCGATATCCTATTGTCCCGGAGTGCTCAAGATATCTCAGAAGGCTCGTCTTTTCATTCAAGATCAGTTCAACCTATTTCGAGGTTGTTATCTCATTCAAGCCATTTAATTCAACCGGTGCAACCTCTCTTTTAAATCGTTCAACGGTGTTTCTTTTGAGTGGGCCCTAACCCACAGGTCTTTTCCCAGGATCTTACCTGACTCTTCTTATTCTCCCGGAGTTAGTCTCAAATTCATTTCATAGTTTGACGTAAGAATGAATTGACATCAGTCAAATGTTTTTCTCCAAGATCTGTCAAATTATTTCATCATTGGTTCAACCTTTATAATTTTCATTTGGAGTGCCTCAACAATTCATGATGGTGTTCCTCATCGTCATTCTCTGCAGTTGGAGACCGAAGAAGAGTTTCTTTTAAATATTGCCCCATTTTCTGCCATCCTCTCATAATTGTTTTCGTTTGTGAGATTTTCACCCATCCGGAGTAATTCAGGAGTCTTTTCAGTTTGATTCTCCGAAGTCCATCATTTTGGGATTATTCATTCTCAGCTTTCAGCTATCATTCTCCAAATTTTACCGGTGCTTCGTTCAAGTGATCTTTAATCGGCTCGTGATCTCTTTGTTCTCATGTATCTAAATCCTCTCAAGTATCCTCGTTCATTTCATAATTCTTCCCGGTGTTCCTCTATCTTTCCTTTGGTCATTTTAATTCTAACGGTGGTTCGTTCAAGATTTCTCTTCCTTGTTTATCATATCAATTCATTCGTTGTTCCAAATCCCACCGACGGTTCCATCAAGTCCTTATCAAGTTATCTATATCTCTCTTAATCTTTGCTACGAGAATAAGTAGTGTGCCAAATCCGTTGATTGTCACCAATTTAATTGGTGAAGGATAAGCATAATGTAATTCTTATTCTTGATTCACCTATATGGTTAATTCCTTATTCCGGAGGTTCATCCAAATTCTCGATCCGAATTGATCATCTTATCTTTCTTCCGGAGTTCCAAGCTCTCGCAATTATATCATCACGGAGATACATCTAAATCATTACAAGGATTCTCCTTGTATTGTCAACTTCTCTCTCTTTTTGTTATCTTTTGTTTACCGGAGTACTTCATCAAGGTTCTACATGATGGTTCATCAAGGTTTTATATTCCTTCTCGAAGTGTCCATCGAGATTCTTTTCTAAGGAGCTCAAGCATTCTCATCTTGCTATCCGGAGTGCAATTCTTTCTTCCGTATCTTTGGAGATGGTATTATGTCATTTTTGATAATCTGAGTTCATTTTTCATGATTCACATGTTGTCAAGAATGAGATATTTTAGATCCACCAATCTCGTCTTTGGAGTTATCTTGGATTATATTTCACCTAAAGCCTTCCCTAAGGATTGTTGCTATAATGGTGCTCATAAATGATCCAAGCTCTTCTTTATCCTCCAGGGGAAATACTTTCTCGTCTCCTTGTTCAAATAAATACAATTCTTTCCCGTGAGTGGTAGATTGTCACCTCATAATTTTGAGATGTATTTCATAAGACCATATCAAGATTATTCTTTTCGTTGTTGGTTTTCCAACAACTCCGTTCTAGCCTTTGTTGTAAGCGTGCTACCTCGAGATCTTGTTTTCCTTCGTTCACCCAATTCCATTCTTTCTTTTGTTCCGGAGGCATTGTGATGGTGCTATCTTCAACATTTCCTCTTGTTCTTGCCAGGACCTTGTTCCTTTCTTGCTTATATATTTAACCAGAGAGTTGTGCCCCTTTGTTCAAGTTCTTTCCGTCTTATCAAGTCTTGCATGTCTTTTCAAATGGAGTGCTGTACGAATTTGTTCTTCTTTGTTCCTCGTTTCTATCGGTGTGTTTTCAATTTTGTTCATCTCCGTTGTATTCTTTTCTCGTATTTATTTAACCTCTCAAGGTTCTTTGGTCTCACTCAATTGTCAAAGAAGCAACTTAGTTTTACCTCTTCTCTTTCTCTTCCGTTTTCCCTCTGGTGCCATTCTAGATCTCGGGACGAGATCCTCTCGTAGTGGTGGAGTGTTGTGACGCCCCGAGTCTGACGCGTTAGTTGCCCTTCCATTTATTTTAATTGTTGTCGTGTGTTTATTATGTTTGTTTTATTGTCATAATTGTTTTGCGTATTTCATTCTTATATGTTTATGCCATGATCATGTTGAGTGCCTTGTCTTTTTGCTTCTTGCATCATGTTCATCTTATATTATATTGCATTGCACCATGATCACCATGCCTTGTTTTGCATATGTAAGTGTTGTCGTGTGTTCTTGTGTGAACCCCTCTTATTCTTATCTCCACCTCATTTTTTTGTTCATTGCGCATACCAGCAACAATTCATCAAGTTCACCCAAGTTTCTATCCCATCCAAACTTCTCCTTTTCCCTTTCTTTCAATTATTTCTCTAGTGCCATTTTCTGCTCCAGATTAATGTTCACTATATTTCTTTATTCCCTACACCATGCCAAGACCACCTCCTCTAGTTTTCAAGTCTTTTGGAAGTGTTTTGGTTGGGCTAAGGATTTATTCAAGCTTGAATTATTTTCAAGCTTGTTTGGAATTTGCAGTCTCTAAAAAATTGCCAGAGCATTTTATTCAAATGCTGCATAATTCCTGACGTCTAGGGATATTTTGTTCTTAGTCTAATTCTTCTCAAACTCCATGGCCTTTTCTCTTTTGCTTCTTGGGTTTGATTTTAGCCAGAGAGTTTGTTTAAAAGGAAAAGGGCCTTAGCCGGGGCGCTGAATTTGGGCCTCCTCCTTCCTAGAGCCCAGCCAGCACTAGCGTGCCCCTTCTCTCCCTCTCGCCGGTAAATTTTACAGGATCACCTAGGCGACCCCACCTGTCATCCCCTCATTCCTCACCTTTTCTTCCTCCTCCCGCAGCTCTCTCTCTCACAGTAAAAGGATGGGGCACATGGCCACCGCGGCGCCCTCGCCCGCGTGCCCCTCTATAAAGCCGCCCCGGGCCTCGCCCTAGGGTTTCCTTCTCCCTCCTTTTCCCTCCTCGCGCCGCCATCTCTCTTCCTCCCCTCTGTTTTTCCTTCTTCTTCAAGATCACAGAGCACCACCGAGAGCAGAGAGATAAACCGTCGATGGCCGTCGTTGTTCTCGCGGCCGGAGGGCCTCAAGCTCGTCTTCGACATGTCGTCCTGCACCCCGTCACCCTCCTCGACCGATCCCCGCAGTTAGTTGGGCGGGAGCCTCCCCAACGCGCCTCCCTGCCATCGCCGTCGCCATGGTCGGTCGAGCCAAGCCGAGCTCGAGCCCGGTGTCCTCCACATCATGGTGGCCTTCTTCTTCCTCCAGATCGACCCTTCGCACGACCTCCCTGAGCCGGATCGCCAAGTCCAGTGCCCGGTCGCCTCCCCTGCTTCCTATGCTTCATGGTCCGAGCAGCATCACCCGATCAGATCCTCGCCACGCCTCGGATCGGCCTCCTCGCACCCAACCGAGCTCACCTTCCGCAACCCCTCGGTGAGTCGGTGAGCCGCGTCGAATCCCCTCCTTTGCCGCTTCTTTGCATGCATGTAGTCACCGATCCCGTCGTGTCTGAGATGTTGTTGCCGTGCTATCGCCAGGGCCGTTTTGAGCAAGTCGATGCCTTGTTTGTCGCTCCCCCGCTTGCCTTTGCACTAGCACACCTTGCCAGACGCCGCTTCTTTCAACACTCACACAGCCGCCCCACTCATGCATTGCCCCGCGCTCAAGCTCATCGCCGCTATAGCTGCAGCCTCGCCGCGCGGCCGAGATATGCTCGTTCTCGAGCCCCTGCTGCACCCACGCACACACGCACCTTCACTCCAGGAGCTGCTCCACTTGCACCCGCCGCACCTGCATCCAAACCTGCACCCCCGCTGGTGTTCTGCTGCACCCACAGCCGCCACTTTGCTTGTCGTCATCGCCGGCAAGTTGCTGCGCGTTCGCGGTGTTTCCAAGGACCGGGCGTTTGCCTGTTCAAAAGGATCTATGGCCCACTAGTAACCAAAGCACCCAGTTAGGCCAGTTGGTTAGCGCTTTGCTCCTCTATGCAGGAGGTCAAGGGATCAACTCCCAGTTGGCCCCATTTTAGTTTTCTTTTCTTTTTTTGCACACTCAACCGCCGGGCCAAATCTCCTAGTGGGCCGCTGCACTGTCTTGCAATCTGGCCCACGTATGTTTTTTTTATTCCTTCTCTGGTTTTTGTATTTTTCCAGTGCATGCATAATTACAGGAATGCCATCATTTTGAATTGCTAATAACTAAATATGCATGCATCCAAATTACATAAATTATATATGAAACTTGCTTAGAATTTCATCTAGTTTAATAATATGCAACTTTCATCGATGTTTAAAATGTTTACAATGATGTTTGTTTAAATTTTCCCCTATGCCATGCTAAAATGATTTATTTCATAACTAAATAACCGTAGATCGGATTTAAACAAACTTTATATGTAAATGGGGTAGAAAAATGCCTAGTTTAAACATGGTGGCATCACTTTGCATGTTTAACAACTATAAAATATGGTTTAGGGCAGAACAGTACCATAACCAAAGTATGCTCATGAGGAGTTTCCGGAAATGTTGTTCGTTGCTTCAGGCCTCATTTAAACTTGACTAGATGGGTAGTTTTCTTTTACTTCACCCGCTTTCCATGTTTAACAACATTTAATATTGTTGGGTACATAAACGAGATCGAACGAAATAATTGATGTGGTGCTCCGTAAATATGCAACTCGTTGCATATTGAGCTCCACTTAATTTGTAGTTTTGGTTGTTGCACTTTGCCATGCCATGCCCTCTTTAAACCGGACATGCAACATACTTTTTGTGCATCATGCCGTGTCTATGTGGTGGTTGTTTACTATGTTGTGTGCTTCTTTCCGGTGTTTGCTTCTTCGGGTTGGTTTCGGTAACGTCGTGCTTGTGAGGAACCGTTCGTCTACGTCCGTTTGTCTTCTTTATGGACTCGTTCTTCTTCCTTGCGGGATTTCAGGCAAGATGATCATACCCTCGAAATCACTTCTATCTTTGCTTGCTTAGTTGCTCGCTCTTTTGCTATGCCTATGCTGCGATACCTACCACTTGCTTATCATGCCACCCATATTGTTGAACCAAGCCTCTAACCCACCTTGTCCTAGCAAACCGTTGATTGGCTATGTTACCGCTTTGCTCAGCCCCTCTTATAGCATTGTTAGTTGCAGGTGAAGATTGAAGTTGTTCCTTGTTGGAACATGGAGATGTCGTTCCTTTATGGAACATGCTTACTTGTTGGGATATCACTATATATCTTATTAACTTAATGCATCTATATACTTGGTAAAGGGTGGAAGGCTCGGCCTTATGCCTGGTGTTTTGTTCCACTCTTGCCGCCCTAGTTTTCCATCATATCGGTGTTATGTTCCCGGATTTTGCGTTCCTTACGCGGTTGGGCTATTATGGGAACCCCATGACAGTTCGCCTTAAGTAAAGCTCTTCCAGCAATGCCCAACATTGGTTTTCCCATTTGCCACCTAGCCTTTTCTTTTCCCTTGGGAGTCGCGCTCCTGAGGGTCATCATTATTTTACCCCCCTGGGCCAGTGCTCCTCTGAGTGTTGGTCCAACTTGTCAGCCGCCGGTGGCCACCAGGGGCAACTCTGGGCTGGCCTACCGGAAGTTTGGACGATCCGGTGTGCCCTGAGAAAGAGATATGTGCAGCTCCTATTGGGATTTGTCGGCACATTCAGGCGGTGTTGCTGGTTTAGTTTTACCTTGTCGAAATGTCTTGTAGAACCGGGATGCTGAGTCTGATCAGAATGTCTCGGGAGGAGGTCTATTCCATCGTTGACCGTGAGAGCATGTGATGGGCTAAGTTGGGACACCCCTGCAGGGTTTTGAACTTTCGAAAGCCGTGCCCGCAGTTATGGGCAGATGGGAATTTGTTAATGTCTGGTTGTAGATATCTTGAACCTTAACTTAATTAAAATGCATCAACCGCGTGTGTAACCGTGATGGTCTCTTTCCGGCGGAGTTCGGGAAGTGAACACGGTTGTTGGAGTTATGCTTGACGTAGGTTGCTATAGGATCACTTCTTGATCATACTTTTATCGACCGTGCTTTGCCTTCTCTTCTCGCTCTCATTTGCGTATGTTAGCCACCATATATGCTAGTCGCTTGCTGCAGCTCCACCTCATACCTTTACCTTACCCATAAGCTTAAATAGTCTTGATAGCGAGGGTGCGAGATTGATGAGTCCCTGTGGCTCACAGATACTTCCAAAACCAGCTTGCAGGTGCCGATGAGTCCGTGTAGATGACGCAACCAAGCTCAGGAGGAGCTCGATGAAGATCTTGTCCTTTGTGTTGTTTCGTTCTAGTTGGTCAGTAGTGGAGCCCAGTTGGGGTCGATCGGGGACCTTTGTCGCATTTGGGGTTCTTCTCTTATTTTGGTTCCGTAGTCGGACCTTGAGTGTATTTGGATGATGTAATGCTTTATTCATGTAATTGTGTGAAGTGGTGATTGTAAGCCAACTATGTATGTTTTCCCCCTATTGTACTACTTGGGTTGTGTGAAGATTACCTCACTTGCGACATTGCTTTTAATGCGGTTATGCCTCTAAGTCGTGCTTCAACACGTGGGAGATATAGCCGCATCGAGGGCGTTATAGGGGGTGGGGACGGCCTGCCCTCGGGGAGGCAGCCGATGCAAGATCTCGGCGGTCAGATATCTGGCCTCCCTCAACATTTTGATGTCTTCCTCCATGACGGAGGAAGGCACCCATCGGCCTTGAAGGCTAGATCCGGACATGACTGAAGGTTCGGAGCACCTGACCTGAACTTCGGGCGTTTGAGCTTGAGGTGGGGGAAGGATTCGATTGAGCACGGGAGGGAAAAATAAAAGCCTTGTCCCTTTATAAAGAGGGTGAATATCAAGCGTCCTCTCCGTGTCCGTTTGGACTTGCCTATAATCTAGGAGTCCTAGAAGCGGTTGGGTTACCCACGCCCGTATTGATGAGAATCCCGGAATAAGGGGACACGATCTCTGCTTTAACAAGACGTGCCAAGGAAACCGCCTCGCATGACGCGCTGAGGTGGGATAATAAAATGACTCGGATAAAGGCTTGGTCGTGGTGCGTCACACTACGGAATACGTCAGCAGATTAGATTTGGGTAAATATTATTCTCTCTATGGCAATATGTGGAAACTTATTTTGCAGAGCCGGACACTATCTTTGTGTTCAAAATCTTCTATGAAGTACTTGGAGGAGGAACCCGCCTTGCAATGCCGAAGACAATCTGCGCGCCGGACTCATCGTCATTGAAGCCTGGTTCAGGGGCTACCGAGGGAGTCTTGGATTAGGGGGTGTTCGGATAGCCGGACTATACCTTCGGCCGAACTCCTGGACTATGAAGATACAAGATTAAAGACTTCGTCCCGTGTCCCGAAGGGACTTTCCTTGGCGTGGAAGGCAAGCTTGGCGATACGGATATGTAGATCTCCTACCATTGTAACCGACTTTGTGTAACCCTAACCCTCTCCGGTGTCTATATAAACCTGAGGGTTTTAGTCCGTAGGACAACATACAGAACAACAATCATACCATATGCTAGCTTCTAGGGTTTAGCCTCTCCGATCTCGTGGTAGATCTACTCTTGTACTACCCATATCATCAATATTAATCAAGCAGGACGTAGGGTTTTACCTCCATCGAGAGGGCCCGAACCTGGGTAAAACTTCGTGTCCGTTGCCTCTGTTACCATCCGGCCTAGACGCACAGTTCGGGACCCCCTACCCGAGATCCACCGGTTTTGACACTGACAGGGATGGACTGCATAATCGTTGCAACACAAGCATCACGACGCTGAACAATATGATACAGGGACGGATACTGGAGCGCCAACGGCGTTTCACCAAGCCACATATCCTCCCAGAAGCGAGTGGTGTTGCCATCACCAACAATAAACTTTGTTCTATGAAAGAAGGAAGCTTTGACTCTCATAAGCCCCTTCCAAAATGGCGAGTCAGTTGGTCTCACTGTCACCTGGGATAAAGTTTTGGGCTGCAGATACTTACTACGGAGAATCTGCGCCCAAGTTGCCTCGGTTTCAACTGACAACTTAAAAAGCCACTTGCTGAGGAGACATCTGTTCTTGGCTTCAAGATTCTCAGACCGGGACTTCAAAGAAGGATAAGAGAAACATTGGCATACTCGTGATCGCCGAATTAATAAGAATCAATCGGCCTCCATATAACATAAGTTTTCCTTTCCAGCAACTCAGTTTCTTCTCAAACCGATCCTCGATGCACTTCCACTCACTGTTAGATAGCTTACGATGGTGAATGGGTATTCCTAGGTATGTAAAAGGTAAAGCCCCCAATTCACACCCAAAAAATTGCCTATAAGCCTCTTGTTCATCCTTGGCTCTACCAAAGTAGAACAACTCGCTTTTATGACAGTTAATCTTCAATCCCGTCAATTGCTCGAATAAGCATAGCACCAACTTCATATTTCTCGCTTTTGCCAGGTCGTGCTCCATAAAGATGATTGTATCATCAGTGTACTATAGGATGGACATGCCACCATCAACTAGATGAGACACCAAGCCACCCACCTGGTCGGCCTCCTTTGCCCTACCTATCATGATTGCCAACATATCAACCACAATGTTGAACAAGATAGGAGACATGGGATCACCTTGTCTCAGGCCCTAGTGTGTCTGGAAATAATGACCTATATCGGCGTTCACTTTAATTCCAACACTCATGTTGGTGTCAAAACCGGCGAATCTCGGGTAGGGGGTCCCGAACTGTGCGTCTAGGCCGGATGGTAACAGGAGGCAGGGGACACAATGTTTAACCCAGGTTCGGGCCCTCTTGATGGAGGTAAAACCAACGTCCCGCTGGATTAATATTGATGATATGGGTAGTACAAGAGTAGATATACCACGAGATCAGAGAGGCTAAACCCTAGAAGGTAGCCTATGGTATGATTGTATGTTGTGGTTGTTGTCTCTTACGGACTAAACCCTCCGGTTTATATAGACACCGGAGAGGGTTAGGGTTACACAAGGTCGGTTACAAAGGAGGAGATATCCATATCCGTATTACCTAGCTGGCCTTCCACGCCAAGTAGAGTCCTATCCGGACACGAGACGAAGTCTTCAATCTTGTATCTTCATAGTCTAACAGTCCGGCCAAAAGATATAGTCCGGCTGTCCGGAGACCCCCTAATCTAGGATTCCCTCAGTAGCCCCTAAACCAAGCTTCAATGACGATGAGTCCGGCGCGCAGTATTGTCTTCGTCCCTGCAAAATAAGTTCCACATACCGCCGTAGAGAGAATAATATTTTCGCAAATCCAATTTGCTGACTTGTTTTGGCAGCATGACGTTATGTCATGGCCCGGTGATTATTCGAACCGTTCTTCTTCAACCAGCTCCACACATAACGGAGGCGGTTTCTTGACACGTCTTGTCAAAGCAGAGATCGTGTTCCACCAATTACGGGATTCTCATTAATGCGGTTGTGGGTAACCCAACCGTGTCTAGGACTCCTAGATTATAGGCAAGTCCCAAATGGCTACGGAGAGGACGCTTGATATTCACCCTCTTTATAAAGGGACGAGGTTTTCGCTTTTTTCCCTCTCGTGCTCAATCGAACCCCTCCCTCGCCTCGAGTTCTAACACCCAAAGCCCAGGTCAGGTGCTCCAGATCTTCAATCATGTCTGGATCCAGCCTTCAAGGCCGATGGATGCCCTCCTTCGTCACGGAAGAGGATATCAAGAAGTTGAGGGAGGCCAGATACCTCACCGCCGAGGTTTCGCATCGGCTGCCTGCTCGAGGGCGGGTCGCCCCTACTCCCGAACCCAACGAGAACGTCGTGTTCGTCTCCCACTTCCTTCGAGGCCTAGGCCTCACTCTGGATCCCTTCGTCGGGGGTTTGATGTTCTATTACGGGCTAGATTTCCACGATCTAGCTCCGGACTCCTTTCTCCACATCTGGACATTTATTGTCGTGTGTGAGGCCTTCTCCCGCATTACCCCTCACTTCGGCCTGTGGCTCAAGACCTTTGAAGTGAAGCCGAAGATGATCGAGGGGCAACATGCAGCGTGTGGAGGCGTGTCAATAGGCAAGATGGCAGGAGCTCCGTGGCCGAAAGGTTCCTTTCCAGAGGTATCCGAATTATGGCAACAGGAGTGGTTTTATGTCACGGCTCCCAGAAGTGCCAAGTGGCTGGCTGCCCCCACTTTCCACTCGGGCCCCCACCACAACTGATGTCATGGATTAGAAGAGGTTTGAGCTGGGGTCCAGCCAAGGACGTGCCTATACTGCAAAGCCGCATTCAAGATCTCTTCAAGGGAGATTTTAATTTGGTTGTGGTAATGCAAGTTATGCTGGTTCGTTGAGTCCAGCCCTATAAACGCCGGCCCCTTTGCTTATGGGAGTTCAACCCAGAAGGACCGTGTGCTATTCAAAGTTTCCTCGGCTTGACGCACGAGGAGATGTACAAGTCATTCTTCGGACCTCAAATAGAGTGTCCGGATACTACTGAGGACGTGGGCCTGAGCAGTAACCGCGCCGCCGAACAGGTAAGTAATCCTCTAGCCGAACACACCGTCTCTTATTCATCATGAAGTTATTTCTGAGAGATCGCTCTTTGACCAGGACTGGTTAACAAAGGCGGAGATGATTCGATGTTCGGCCCCCCTCCTTGAGGGTTTGGAAAATCTGGTATTGGAAAAGATGCTCGAGCTCGCACCTTGCCCGGAGCCCTCGAAGGAAGATACAGGGGGAATAATACGGGCGGAAGCGGGCCCCCATCGCTACCAGTTCCAACCGAGGGAATGAGCGCCTCCATGAAGGAGGATAACCAGGGGAGGAAGAGGACTGCTTCCGAGGATCTGGAAGCCGAGGCCCCCAAACGGGAGAAGAAGTCTCCAACAGAGGGTCCTGCCTCGGGGGGTGCTCTTGCCGCACAAAGTCCACGGGAGGATCAGCCCTACAACAAGTCGTAAGTGATCCCAAAAAATACTTTAATAGTGAAGGTATACTATCTTTCTTCTGAGAAAATAACCGCCACATATATCTTGAAGTTCGGGTCTTAGCCCTTCTCAGCTAAGCTCATCTTTGGGGGATCTTCTTCCGGAGATGATGGAGAGCGAAATGCCTCCCCGGACTCCTCCGCTCAAGAAGCGGGCGACCCCGAAGTGTTGTCACGAAGGGCCTCTCTAGATCCGGTGAGGCCAGAGGATAATCCCATAGACCCCCGAAGTCCCCAGCGTCCGGCTCTCGAAGAGAGCGAACAAAAGAGTCTGGCACCGTCTGGTATGCGGTCGGACGTTCTGAGGGAGCTGTTGGGGCGAGCGGCCATCTCAAAAGAACACCGTACGCTGATGGGTACAGTGATGGAAAGAATTTCGTCCACCAAAAACGGATTACGTGAAGCCTTTATGAGTCTACTGACAGGCTTTGAGGTACGTGAAATAATATGTGATAGTACCGCACATGTTAGGTGTGGCCTGTGTAGATAGTAGCCCCTGAGACTCTGGTTGTCGTCGAGAACGGCGGCGAACAGAGGATCATAGTCCCAGGCAATAACCAGACTGCCTTTATGTCCAGGTGGTGGAAGCTCCGGTGGCTAGCCGGACTAGTGAGTTTGCCGAATTAAAACGACAACTGGATGCGGCAGACACCGACATCGAGCTTGTTAACAAGCGGCTTGACGAATCACAGGGTAAGTAATGTTTTCTGGTGAATGTCACACAATAAGAGCAGCATGATGCCAGTATCTTTAATGTGTTGTGATTGCAGACGGAGCTGCCACCGTTGAGACCCTTCGGGCGGAACTCGCCCGAGCCAAGGAACAAGCGAGGGTTAGTAATGCGGCTGCTTTGAAGGCGGCCGAAGAGTTGAAAGCCGAGAAGGCCGCACATTGCGAGAGCCAAGAGAAGATGGCCAAGATGGCCGTAGAATTAAAAGACACCGCCGACCATTGCCGGCTCCTTGAAAAAGAAAACCGAGCGAAGACAACGGACCTTGAGAAGGCCACGATGGCGGACAAAGACACCCGCTTTGCTATGAGAGCGAAGAAGGAGGAGCTGCAGGAAGCCGGGGATATTGCGGCTGGGAGCCCTTCATGCTACGGAGGAAGTTCGGAGATCCACGGTATGCCCCTCTGGATCGGCTGTGGAGTTTGGCAGATGCGTATATGGACTTGGCGGCGAGCGCTGCCGATGCGGCCAAATACTTCCAAGGTCAAACAGATCGTGAAGTGGACAAGCTGTTCTGGTCGCAATTCAACGTTCCAGAGGGTCCGCTTCCCTTGACTGATCAGCTAGCCGAATGGGCCGAACTTAACAGGTTGTCTGGACTCGCCATGAGGTCTGTTGTAGATCATTTGTGGCCGGAGAAGCCGAAGTCGAACAGCTATTTCAGCTTAGTGCAGCAGTTCCTTGGTGCGGTGCCGCGCATCAACGCGATGAAGAGGTCGGCATGCATAGAAGGCTCGCGGATGGCTTTTGCCCGTGTCAAGGCATACTGGGCGGAGATGGATGCTACCACTATTGCGGCGCAAGGTTCGGCCATAGGCCGAGTAGCTGCCGAGCACTATTTTGAAGAGGTTCTTGAGGGTTCTCGTTTGATAGAGTCCCAGTGCTCGAAGAATATTATGTTTGAATGACATGTATTCCCATTGTAAACACAATGTTTTTATGAAATATAGTAAGGCTGTATTTATACTTTTGCCGGAAAGTAATGTGATGCCTCCAGTGCGGCCGCTTGTGTATACATGTATATAACCTGAAAGATTGCAGTCGTCGGCTTGAACCCCCACGCATATAATGCGGAGGTGCTAGCAAAAAACGCGTGTTCACACTTAACCCAACATCTTGGTCCTATTAAGGAGGTGATAGCGCAGTGAACGAGGCAACCGGACTATAATGCTTTAACACTTTCACTTAGCCATAGGAGTTTGACAGTGGGGCTACTAGATAGCCCCTGGTGGCTCCGCACTCTCCCGATCTCGGGGTGCGTACATGCCTGGCCAGAAAACGGCCCTTTGTTAAGGCAGAGGAATTCTAACAATCCGATAGGTCATCGAGTGGTTGACCAGTCTCACGCTATATCATGACAGTGAGTTTTCGGCTTTCTCTACTGAGGTGCTCGACCGGATGAACTAGGGCACAATCGCAGTAGTTCTCCTGGTGCTGCCTTAGCCGATAAAGCGGAACGTAAGGCACCAAAACACAGGAGCCGGGCAAACCCAACATTTGACCAAATACAATGATTCGGAGCTGATACATATAAGGCCAAACTCGCGACGCCAAACACTCCCTAAGGTATTCGGTCTTTATGGTATAAACCGGGCCTAAACAGTGCCCTTTGTAAGAAGCCCCTTGTGTCCAGGTACATGCATTATTCTGACGTGGCCACATGCCAAGACGTCAGCATCCTTCTCAGTTGTACTGAGAATTCGGGGGATGTGTATCAACAAGAGACAGTAAAAAAGGTTTACACAGGGTCTTAATCTAAAAAGAATCCTTGGAGCGGGTCCCTGCTGCACGTCTGTGCCTGTGTCTCCGTTGTGCCGTATCCTGGACGGGTCTGGCAGGATGATCATCTGTAAAGAGAGGAACTTAGGTAAAAAGTTGTCATGCAAAAAGATAGTTTTTAACGAAACCATGTATAACTAAAAATGAGTACAAATTGCCACTTGTCTGCGTGCGTTGAGCCCCTTGTATTTGTAACAGGGGTGTGGCCATCAATCCGGTGCAAATTATATATAGCAGCGCCGGACTCGTCTAACTGCGTCCGTGGTCTTGACGACCTATCAAATGCTTTAGTTGGTGAGGCCGTTTTTAGTGTGTGGCTGTCAAGGCAGTCGCATTCTCTTCGGCGCGCAAAGTTTACTTAATATTTCCGTTCACTGTAATGATGCCACATGGACCGGGCATCTTGAGCGTGAGGGAAGCGTAATGCGGTATTGCATTAAAGCGAGCAAAAGCTTTGCGTCCGAGTAGTGCTTGATAACCGCTTTGGAATGGAGCAATGTGGAAGGTTAAATGTTCGCTACGGGAGTTATCGGGGAAACCGAATATAACCTTTAGTAGCAGGGAGCCCGTGCAGTGAGCCCCTGAGCCTGGCATTACTCCTTTAAAGGTAGTGTTGCTATGGCCAATTTTCGTTGGGTCTATCCCCATGTCGCGGATTGTATCCTGGTATATCAGGTTTAAACTGATGCCGCCGTCCATCAGGACTCGTGTAAAGTGGTATCCGTCAATTATTGGGTCTAATACCAGGGCAGCCCATCCTGCCCGCTGGATACTTGATGAGTAATCACGATGGTCGAAAGTGACCGGTTGAGACGACCAGTGGCAGGGTTTCGCGGTGATAGGCCCTTGGGCATATTTATCTGGGAGGGCCGCTTTGCTTCCCTTGATCACGTGTAATACATTGACTATTTTGACTTCTGATGGAAACTTCTTTTGTTCCCCAGTGTCTTGCTTGAGAGGCTCATCCTCATCTTCGCTTGGTGTATCCTCCCCCTTGTGTACGGCGTTGAGCTTGCCGGACTGCTTGAAGACCCAACATTCTCTATGGGTATGATTAGCGGGTTTACCGGGGGTGCTATGGATCTGACATACTTGGTCCAGAATTTTGTTCAGGCTGGACAGTTCATCTCTAGCGCCTTTAGAGGGCGGCTTTTGCTGACCTGGCCGAGAGCTTCGGAATCCGGCGTGTACCGCCGTGCTCTTCGGGCTGTCTTCTTTATTCCGACGCTTATTTTTTTGCTGCGTCATGATTTCCCGTTTTCATCTCTAACTTCGGATGTGCTTCGGTCGCTGGTGCTGCATCTGGCTAGCCAGCTGTCCTCACCCATGCAAAAGCAGGTCATGAGGCTTGTTAATGCTGCCATTGTTCTCGGCTTTTCTTGGCCGAGGTGTCTGGCAAGCCATTCGTCGTGGACGCTATGCTTAAAAGCTGCCAAGGCTTCGGCGTCCGGGCAGTCAACTATTTGGTTCTTCTTAGTAAGAAACTTGTTCCAAAGCTTTCGGGCTAACTCTCCGGGTTGTTGAGTTATATGACTCAAATCGTCCGCATCCGAGGGTCGGACATAAGTCCCTTGAAAATTTTCCCAAAAAGCGTCTTCGAGCTCTTCCCAGCTTCCAATGGAGTTTTCGGGAAGGCTTTTAAGCCAGTGCCGAGATGGCCCTTTGAGCTTGAGGGGTAAGTACTTGATGGCGTGGAGATCATCTCCTCGAGCCATATGGATATGGGGGATATAGTCCTCAATCCAGACCCCAGGGTCTGTTGTTCCATCGTATGCCTCTATGTTTATGGGTTTGAATCCCTCTGGAAATTCATGGTCCAGCACCTCATCGGTGAAACATAGGGGGTGTGCGGCACCCCTGTATCTGGGTGTACCGCGTTGTTCTGATGTTTGTTGTGTTACATCATATGCTGGGGCGCGCTTGCGTGGTCCATAGTTGGATGTGGTTGCGCCGTCCTTTTGGTGTGAGCCCTCGTGTGGATCGCGTATTGGCTTGTGAGTGGTGTGATTTGCCACTCCATGTTGGCCGTGAGGTCGTTTATCCGGCCAGGTGGCCATTTTAATTTTTGGTTGTGGGGGATCTAGGGCCTACTCATCGAATTCGGGTAGCAACTTCCGCTTCGGGTAGCTCTTGGTGGGGCGATTACCACCATACTTCGCTGCTGTGTTGAGTACTTTACTCCATCTGATTTGGAGTGTGTCCTGCGCAGCCTTGAGCCTTTGCTTCTGCGTTTTCAGACTCCTCGCGGTGGCAACAAGCCTTTGACGGGCACTCTGCTGCTCCGGGTGCCTGTCTGGCGTTATGTCGTCCGGACTATTATCTTTGACAGAATTGGTTTGTTCGGTTTGATTCTCCGTATTGTCGTGGTCCGGCAGTGGTTCGCCCTGCTCCAACGCTGGGTCTGTATGATCATTATTTCTGCTGAGGCGGGATTTGGCGTGGCGCTTACGCCGCCGCTTTGACTGCTTCTCGAGGGGACAAGCCTTTGTTGCGTCCTTCCGTTCCTCATCGTCGTCTTCTTTTGGTGTGTCCACCATGTATACGTCATATGATGAGGTGGACGTCCAGCGCCCTGTGGGCGGTGGTTCCTCTTCGCCTCCCGCATCGTCGTCCATACTGTCGATGTCTTCGGAGTCGAAGTCAAGCATGTCGGTTGAGTCATCAACAATGGCTACTAAGTGGGTGGTGGGTGGGCTTCGAATTTCTTCGTCGTCCGCGTCCCAGTCCTGCCGGATATAGTTCGGCCAGATTTCTCCTGACAAGGAGAGAGACCTTAATGAGTTCAGTATGTCGCCAAAGGGCGAGTGGTGAAAGATATCCGCGGCGGTGAATTCCATGATCGGCGCCCAATCGGATTCGATTGGTAGGGGCGCGGGCAGTTCGGAGTCCGGAAAAGAGTCCGGCACCTTGGAGTCACGGGCTTCGCAGAGGATTAGGCTGGTGTTCGGCTCGATCGCCGTAGAGACTGCAGCCCCTGAGGCGGTGTCTAGCCACATGTCCTCGATTGGCGCAGTTGGCTCCGAGCTAAGGGTCGGAGCTGATGCGGGCGCGGCCTCTGGGGTACTGTTCAGCGGCAGAGCTAGGTCATACCCATCGTGACAGTGCGGCGCGCCCGGCTGTGGCTCGAATCCGTCGAAGATCAAGTCTTCGCGGATGTCGGCCGTGTAGTTCAAACTTCCAAATCTGACCTGATGGCCCGAGACGTAGCTTTCAATCTACTCCAGATGGCCAAGCGAATTAGCCCGCAGTGCAAAGCCGCCGTACACGAAGATCTGTCCGGGGAGAAAGGTCTCACCCTGGACCGCATCGTTGTGGATGATCGGAGGAGCCATCGGGCCTAAAGGTGAGGACATAGAGGAACTCTCAATGAAAGCACCAATGTCGGTGTCAAAACCGGTGGAACTCGGGTAGGGGGTCCCGAACTATGCGTCTAGGCCGGATGGTAACAGGAGGCAGGGGACACAATGTTTTACCCAGGTTTGGGCCCTCTTGATGGAGGTAAAACCTTACGTCCTGCTGGATTAATATTGATGATATGGGTAGTACAAGAGTAGATCTACCACGAGATCAGAGAGGCTAAACCCTAGAAGCTAGCCTATGGTATGATTGTATGTTGTGGTTGTTGTCTCTTACGGACTAAAACCCTCCGGTTTATATAGACATCGGAGAGAGTTAGGGTTACACAAGGTCGGTTACAAAGGAGGAGATATCCATATCCGTATTGCCTAGCTTGCCTTCCACGCCAAGTAGAGTCCTATCCGGACACGAGACGAAGTCTTCAATCTTGTATCTTCAGAGTCTAACAGTCCGGCCAAAAGATATAGTCCGGCTGTCCGGAGACCCCCTAATCCAGGACTCCCTCAACTCCCTTTTTGCGTGAAAGATTCTACCTGGCGTCGCCAAGTTTCATCAAAACCCTTCATGCGTAAGGCTTGTTGAAGGAACGGCCATTTAACCTTATCATACGCCTTCTCAAAATCCACCTTGAAAACAACTTCATCAAGTTTTTTCATGTGGATCTCACGGAGCGTTTCATGAAGGACCACAACCCCTTCAAGGATGTTCCTATCCGGCATGAAAGCAGTTTGAGTAGGCTGAACCACAGCATGCGCAATCTGTGTGAGCCTAATCGTCCCGACCTTGGTAAAGATTTCGAAACTAACATTTAGAAGACAGATGGGCCTGAATTGCTCAATTCTCACTGCCTCTATTTTCTTAGGAAGCAAGGTTATCGTCCCAAAATTGAGTTGAAAGAGCTGAAGCTGTCCCGAGAACAAATCATGGAACATCGGCAACATGTCCCCTCTAATAATATGCCAGCACTTCTTATAAAACTCAGCCGGTAATCCATCCGGGCAGGGAGCTTTATTATTTTTCATTTGCGATATGGCCTCGAACACCTCCTTTTCAGAAAAATGAGCAGCTAAAATCTCATTCTCAATAGTAGTAAGTTGAGGCATGTCCTCAACCCTAGACTCATCTAGAGACACACAGTTAACCACTGGGGGTCCAAACAACTGCTTGTAATACTCAGTGATGTAAAGTTTTAGGTTCTCCTGACCAATAATCGTTCCTTCATCTTGTTCAAGCTGAAAGATCCTCTTCTTCATGTGTTTGCCATTGGCAATCATGTGGAAGAATTGAGTGTTCGCGTCCCCCTGGACCACTCTTCGGACTTTGGCCCGCAGAGCCCACTTTAATTCTTCTTCACGAAGAAGTTCTTTCAGCCTCATCTCAGCCTCAAGCTTGGCATGGAGCTCCGTGGCTGGCAGAATCATGGTTTCCGCTTTTACATCTAAGGAGTGAATAAGGTTGAGGATCCGTTCCTTTTCAACCTTATAAACCCCGCTAAGATGCTTAGCCCACCCACGTAGGAAACTTCTCAGGTGTCTAATTTTATTCTGCCAGTGCTCAAGCGCAGTTCTACCTCCTGCATCCTTAGCCCACTCTCTGGCTACGAGATCAAGGAAGCCTTCTCTCTCAAACCAAGCCAGCTCAAACAAGAATAAGTTCTTGTTTCCCGGGTGGGAGGCCTCACCAGAATCCAGAAATAAAGGCGTGTGGTCAGAAATACCCCGAGAGAGAGCCTGAACTGTGACGAAGGGAAACTTCTGTTCCCATTCTACACTTGCCAGAACACGATCCAACTTTTCAAACGTTGGAATCGGCATCGCGTTGGCCCAGGTAAATTTTCTGCCCAAAAGCTCTATCTCTCTCAGATTCAAGCTTTCAATGATGGTATTGAACATGAATGACCATCTGCCGTCAAAATTATCATTGTTCTTCTCCTCTCGCCTCCTTATAATGTTGAAATCACCTCCCACCAGGATAGGCAGTTGCTCAGAGCCGCAAATCCTAACCAGGTCCGCCAAGAACTCCAATTTTTGTTCGGGCTATGCGGCACCATATACTGCCACCTAAGCCCAGTTAAACCCATCTGCCTTCGACCTCACCCTAAACTTAACCGCAAAATCTCCCATGACCACACTTCAGACTTCTAGGGACACGCATCTAACCCCGAGTAAGATCCCACCCGATCTTCCTCGCGGTGGAAGACAATGCCAGTCAAAATCAATACTGTCCGATAAGGTATTGAGAAATTGTGGCGAAAAGTTATCTCTGCAAGTCTCCGACAATACGATAAAGTCCAATCTATGCTCTAGAGATGTCTCCGCAAGAAACCTTCTTTTAGTCAAGTCTTTTAGACCTCTGCTATTCCAAAAGATTCCTTTCATATCTCATCATGGAATTTTTTAGCCGTACGGATCCGAGCACTCCTACGCACTGCGGAATCCGGGTATATCTTCCGCTTCCATTTGCGTTTAGGGTTGATCTTACTCTTCAGCTGGTCCTCACAACCAGGCTCAGAAGCACTAACCACAACATTCTCCACACCCTCATCCTCCTCCTCAGGCTCAGGAAGAGGAGGAGCAAGATCCGCACAAAAATTATCGAGCACCCTAACCCCCAAAGCATCAATATCAGAATCATTCATGGGTTTAACCGCCGCTAAGTTGCGAATCAGCTCTAAGGCCCGCTCTGCCTCTAAGTCCAGCATATCATTAACAGAAGTTGAAATTTCACTATCATTACTACCTAGTGAAATTCCTATCTGGTTTGCATTATTAATAATCTCATCATTAGAGAAATGCAAAATGGAATTTGAAACATAGACCGACAAACCAGTAGTGAAAACGTCACGAAGCTTGGCCGCCCTCACGGCGCACCGCTGCTGAATGTCGTCCACCTCCGGATGATACTGGAGACGGCTGCTGAGCCGTCGCCCCTCCGAGACCGGGTCCGGAATACCACCGAACGCAATCACCTCCTCCCGAGTGGCCCTACTCATTGTGAGGCCTCCTGCCTCCTGCCTCACCCCGAACACGCATCCGGTCATCCTCCATCGACGATCTAGCTGGACCACCGGAAAGTGAAGGGGCGCTCAACGGCATTGGCAACGTCTGTCGCACCCCACCACAGAGAGACTGCGCCAAACCGGGAGATGGTGGAGCCTGGGCCACCTGCCCGAGCTCCCCATCCACCCCAGTCCTCCGGCCATCAGGAGACACCGACGCCCCAGGAAGGCTGTCCTCCCTGGGCGCCCCAAGAGGATGGGGCCCCGAGGCCACCTGCCCCGAGCCCCCTCCGGAAAGCTGAACCGCCGCCTGTATCGCCGGTCTGGCTATAGGAGAGGAAGGTGCCGAGGCCACCTGCCCCGGACCCCCTCCCGAAGAAGCAATCTCCACCACCGAGACCTCGTCCATCACGCACTCTGACTGAGGATCATGAACGAGCATGTGGGAGGGGACCTCCTCCTCCTCACACCTGACCGGAAGTGGCAAAACCTCCAGAACTGGACTCATGGCATCCTCAAAAGCCAGAACAGGTAGTATGTGCTCAAACACCTCATCGGACTCCACCCGCTCACTCCAGAGCCTCAGAGGTGCAGAAGCAGGCTCGAAAGACCCGAATCTGAGAGTAGTCGTAGGCACCAAAGAGGGTGGTGCCATCCCATCCCCTGACGTCTGAGAAACAACTCCCGGTGCAATGGACGACTCTCGTCCAGTATCATCAACCGGTGCCTCCTTAGGCCCCGAGCTGTCATCTCCCTCGTGCATATCAGTATCAGTCCCGTTAGCCGCCTCGGCGAATAGACTCTCATCCTCATACTCAATCGTGAGGTTATAGACCTGTCCTCGATATGCCCACTTGACCACCTCAGGCACGTACTCAATGTCCAGAACGCTGACCAACCGTCAGGCTATCCCGTGAGCTCTGGTGAAATCCATATCCACTCGCTCTGGTCTCCCCACCAAAATACCAAAACTAGCCACAACCCGAGCATCCTGCATGGGCTTCGAGCCCCCCCCCCCGAAAAATGCAGCCAAACCTGAGTCAGAGGCTTACCCTGAGGCTTGACTCTCTTCCACTCATGGAACTCAAGCCCACCATCAGTACCCGGCACTTTGCACATCCCAAAACTCAGAAGTCTCTGAAGATCCTCCACTGAAGGGAACTCAACCCTAAACAATTTCTCCTCAAGATTAACAAGCTCCCACTAGAAGTCACTTGGAGCTAACTCCTTCAGCCTCTGCACAATCTGTGTCTCAGAGACCTCTCCTCTAGTAACTTTTACTATCCCAGTAGTCAAACTCAGGGTCTCGTCAGGAGCCTCTCTCTCAGTAGGAGACTCAAAGAATGTTAGTTCAGCACGGTACACTCTATACATCATGAGAGACGGTGCCTGATCTCGCAGAAACGGACAATCCCCCGTATCATGTGCCGGTTTGCCACAAGTGCCACAAAGCTCAGCCACACACTCAGCAATGAAATGACCCTTGCCTCCACATCGATAGCACAACATTTTATCTTTCTTACGCGCCCATTTGGACGCCCTCTCCGAATCAGCCTTATCTGTTGCTTCCACTGACGCTGTCAGCATGGTTTCACTCTCGGGTATCTCAGCATTAGCTAACGCCGACACCACCTCCAAAGCTTGACCTGACAACACAGTCTCCTCCACAGACCCATCAACGGCCATCTGATCAACAACAGGTGGGGGAGGTTGTCGTGGTCAGTACCGGCCACCTCGACCACCTTGACCACCACGATGACCGCGGAAACCTCCTCGATGTCTATATACCGGGCCAGAAGCCCCCTCAACAAAACCACCCTGGGGACCCAAGAACGGTCTCTCCGCCGAGCCATCGCTCTGCCAAGCATAACCTCGACCACCGCCCATTGACGACGAACCACGGTGCTGACCCACCCCATAGGCGTTGAATCCATCATCTCCCCATTGAACCCAGGGCGCCGCATTAGTCCCTCCAACGCCGGAAACTTGCGGATGAGGAGGCGCCTGCATCTGCACAGCCCCAGTCGGAGCAAGGATGCTTTGTTCCATCTCCTGTAAGCTTAAATAATCCACAAACTTCATCCACATATATTAAGTGCTCATTAGGATGCTTTGTTCCATCTCCTGTAAAAGGGTCAACTAGCAGTCTTTCCATCATACCCGAAGGAAATACAAAAGGAGTTTCATTTTCAATAGGTTCAGTAGGTTGAGGAGCAACTCTTTGCTCTACTGGACGGGGTGAAGATACCCCGAACAATCCCCTCATAGAATTACTTTCCATAGTAAAAAGTGACAGTAAATTTCAGCACACTATATTAATTTTTCCTTACCAAATTCCACCTACCAAAGGCGCTACAATCCCCGACAACGGCGCCAGAAAAGAGTCTTGATGACCCACAAGTATAGGGGATCTATCGTAGTCCTTTTGATAAGTAAGAGTGTCGAACCCAACAAGGAGCAGAAGGAAATGATAAGCGGTTTCCAGCAAGGTATTCTCTGCAGGTACTGAAATAAGTGGTAACAGATAGTTTAGTGATAAGATAAATTGTAACGAGCAAATAGTAACAAAAGTAAATAAAGTGCAGCAAGGTGGCCCAATCCTTTTTGTAGCAAAGGACAAGCCGGAACAAACTCTTATAATAGGAAAAGCGCTCCCGAGGACACATGGGAATATCGTCAAGCTAGTTTTCATCACGTTCATATGATTCGCGTTCGATACTTTGATAATTTGATATGTGGGTGGACCGGTGCTTGGGTGCTGTTCTTAATTGAACAAGCATCCCACTTATGATTAACCTCTATTGCAAGCATCCGCAACTACAACAAAAGTATTAAGGTAAACCTAACCATAACATGAAACATATGGATCCAAATCAGCCCCTTACGAAGCAACGCATAAACTAGGGTTTAAGCTTCTGTCACTCTAGAAACCCATCATCTACTTATTACTTCCCAATGCCTTCCTCTAGGCCCAAATAATGGTGAAGTGTTATGTAGTCGACGTTCACATAACACCACTAGAGGCTAGACAACATACATCTTATCAAAATATCAAACAAATACCAAATTCACATGACTACTAATAGCGAGACTTCTCCCTTGTCCTCAGGAACGAACGTAATTACTCACAAAGCATATTCATGTTCATAATCAGAGGTGTAATAATATGCATATAGGATCTAAACATATGATCTTCCACCAAATAAACCAACTAGCATCAACTACAAGGAGTAATCAACACTACTAGCAACCTACTAGCACCAATCCCAGACTTTGAGACAAGAATTGGATACAAGAGATGAACTAGGGTTTGGAGATGAGATGGTGCTGGTGAAGATGTTGATGGAGATTGCCCTCTCCCGATGAGAGGAGAGTTTGTGATGACGATGGTGATGATTTCCCCCTCCGGGAGGGAAGTATCCCCGGTAGAACAGCCCTGCCGGAGCTCTAGATTGGATCCTCCAAGGTTCCACCTCGTGGCGGCGGAGTCTCGTCCCGAAAAGTTCCTCCTTATTTTTTTCTCATCGAAAGACTTCATATAGGAGAAGATGGATGTCGGAGAGCCACCAGGTGGCCCACAAGGTAGGAGGGCGTGCCCTAGGGGGGGCGCCCCCCCACCCTCGTGAGGAGGGTGTGGGCCCCCTGGCCTTCATCTTTGGCGAGGATTTTTCTTTATTTATTTTAAGACGTTCTGTGGAGTTTCAGGACTTTTGGAGTTGCGCAGAATAGGTCTCTAATATTTGCTCCTTTTCCATCCCAGAATTCCAGCTGCCGGCATTCTCCCTCTTCATGTAAACCTTGTAAAATAAGAGAGAATAGCCATAAGTATTGTGACATAAAGTCAAATAACAGCCCATAATGCAATGAATATCGATATAAAAGCATGATGCAAAATGGACGTATCAACTCCCCAAGCTTAGACCTCGCTTGTCCTCAAGGGAAAAGCCGATAACAATAAATATGTCCTCATGTTTAGAGGTAGAGGCGTCAATAAAAATAAAATAAAGACACGAAGGCATCATGATTATTCATAACAGCAACATATATAGATTTTGTCATATGATTACTTATGTTCAAGTGATGATCTATTCACAATGCAAAAGTATAAATCATAAACCTTATTGGGTTCCGACAAACTATAATCTCAGTCATTGAAGCAATTGCAATTTATCATAACATCGGAAAGAGTCTATGTCAGAGCTAAAAAGCAAGTCCACATACTCAACTATCATTTAGTCCTCCATAATTGCTAACACTCACGCAATACTTATGGTTACGGAGTTTTAATCGGACACATAGAAAGATAGGGGCTTATAGTTTTGCCCCACAACCTTTTACCTCAAGGGTAATGTCAACAATAATGGTTCATGCTCCCCTACATCCAATTAGATATATATATATATCATGTTCTTTCCAAAGGATAAAATGAAAAAGAAAAGGTGAAGATCACCATGACTCTTGCATAAGGTAGAGGATAATAATAAAAGATAGGCCCTTCGCGGAGGGAAGCAGAGGTTGCCATGCGCTTTTATGGTTGGATGCATAAAATCTCAATGCGAAAGAACGTCACTTTATATTGCCCCTTGTGATATGAACCTTTATTATGCAGTCCGTCGCTTTTATTACTTCCACATCACAAGATCGTATAAAGCTTATTTCTCCCACACCAATCAATCATACATATTTAGAGCAATTTTTATTGCTTTGCACCGACGACAACTTACTTGAAGGATCTTACTCAATCCATAGGTAGATATGGTGGACTCTCATGGCAAAACTAGTTTAGGGATTTTGGAAGCACAAGTAGTATTTCTACTTGGTGCTGAGAATTTGGCTAGCATGAGGGGGAAAGGCAAGCTCAACAAGTTAGAGGATCCATGACAACATACTTTATCTCAGATATAAGAAAGACATAACTCATTACGTTGTCTTCATTGTCCAACATCAACTCTTTAGCATGTCATATTTTAATGAGTGCTCCCAATCATAAAAGATGTCAATGATAATATATGTATATGTGAAAACCTCTCTTTCCTTATTACTTCCTATTAATTGCAACAATGACCAAAGCTATGTCTGCCAACTCCCAACAACTTTTAATCATCATACTCTTTCTATGTGAAGTCATTGCTCTCAATAAGATCAATTTGAACTCTTTGTTTCTTTTTATTATTTTCTCTTTTTCTTTTATTCATCCAAGATCATGGCAAAATAATCAAGCCCTTGACTCAACACTAATCTTTATTATATATAGCTCACAGACTCGATTACAAAGAGAGATCAAAAGGCAAAACTCAAAACTAGATCACGCCATAAACTTTATTCTACTAGATCAAGATACTACTAATAGGATCGAACTAAAAAAATGATAAAGATAGGAGTTGTGATGGTCATACGATATCGGGGCATCTCCCCCAAGCTTGGTAGTTGCCAAGGGGGGTGCCCATACCCATGTGATTATATCTCCTTGGTTGGTGAAGAAGGTGAAGGTGTTGTTGATGATGCGGGCTTGTCATCCATCTTCCAAGGCATAGGTTCACCATAATAGAAGGATGATCGAGTCTCCGGAATCCTCGAATCTACAGCCAAACTCATTCTTTTGAATCTATATTCATACTCACAGTTTTGGTTTTGCAGGTCATAGATTTGGGCTTGGAGGCGCTCGATCTTCTCATATAGCTTGAAGATGGCCTCCTTGGTGTTCTTGGCATCCGGCTTGTAGTTGTTAGTGAACTCCGCGAGCATCATGTGGCTAGCGTTGATTCCAAGCTCCACCATCCCCTGGCACTTGAAAATTTGTTGCTCCATTGCTTCGAGCCTCGTCTCCACGCTTCCTGTTCCCTTTGGTCCCTCAACATCGCGGATGTGCAGCAACCCATCACGCATCTCAATGGTTTGAGGGTGTCGCAGCACCTCCGCGAGGTAAGGGTTGATGACCTTCTCGAAGAACTTATCCTTGGAAGCACTTGGGGACGTCATTGTAACGCCCCGAGACCGATGCGCCAGGTGTCTTCCAGTTATTCGCCGCTGTTGCCTTGTCATTTGCTTGCGTGTCGCATCTTATCATGTCATCATGTGCATTGCATCATCATGTTTTTCAAAACTAGCATCCGTCTGGATCTCCCAGTTCTTTCCGTTGTCCGTTCTGAGCCCAGCCACACTTGCACGCTGTAACGCCCCGAGACCATTGTGCCAGGTGTCTCCCAGTTATTCGCTATCGTTGCCATGTCTTTTGCTTGCGTGTTGCATTTCATCATGTCATCATGTGCATTGCATCATCATGTTTTTGAAACTTGCATCCGTCCGGGTCTTCCGGTTCTCTCCGTGTCCGTTCTGAGCCCAACCACACTCGCACGCGCCCGCGGCATGTCCGAAATAGTATTTTATAAGTGGCCGGAAAATGTTCTCGGAATGGGATGAGAGTTGGCGTGCGGTCATGTTATAGGGTAGGTAGACCGCGTGCCAAGTTTCATCGCAATCGGAGTCCGTTTGATGCCCCAACGGATATTTATAGCGGCAATATAGCCGGTCTATCGTCGGACGTTTTCGGTCTCCGAAAACTGTTGCCGGGCTTTCCCTCTCTTTCCTCCCTAGACCGTCTTCACATTTCACTACCTATCCACCAGACCCAACCTAACCTCTCTCGTCAGCCCGCGGCCCTCCTCGCGTGCGCATCCAAAAATTGTCCCGGACCCGACCCGAGCAGTCGTCACCGTTGTGTCCGGATCATCCCCAAACATCTACAAAATATCTCCATTTTCTTGTTTGGACTTTCCTAACCTATATTTTCTCGACCGCCCGATTACGATCGGAGGGTCCGTTTAGCCCCTATCCTAACCCACTAACTATATAAACCAACAACCCTAAAATCTAGGGACTTCTCCCATCCATCCCTCCGTCGCACTGCCAGTCCACTGTCTTCCTCCTCCTTGGGATCCCCTCCCGATCCAAAACCACCAACCATGACCGCCCCCGCTCCTCCTCAGTTTCCACGCCAACCAACTAGTGCCTCCTCTGGATCCCGCGTCCACCCAACCAGCGCAGCCACCAGACCGGAGCCCCTCGCCGGTAAGGCCTCACCACCGCGCTCCCCGGTTCTCTCTCTCCTTGGCCTCTGACCTCCCCTGCGCTCCTTTTTTTCTCTTTGAACAGAATCAGGAGCTCCCATGGCTGCCGCCGCCGAGCCACCCGAGCACCTCCTCCTCTTAAACCACCATGGCGTCCGAGGCCTCCTTGCAAGACCACCACCGCCGCCATGGACAGACGCCATCCAGGGCCCTTGCCGCTGTGCCCTGCTTCTTCCTCCTCCTCGAGGAGATGCCCTCGCCTTGAGCATCAGCACGCCAAGGCTTGCCTTCTGAAGTCCGTTGTCGTCGGAGCTGCCCACCACCAGCAGGTCGCTGCACCTTCTCCTCCGTCCCCTCCTTCCTATCGATCACTCTCACCGGACTCCCTCTGTCTCCTCTGTAACAGAGAACATCACAGGCCGCCGCTAGTCCCGACCGGGTCCGAGGCCCTCCGTCCTTTCGCCGGCGTTCCCCTTCAGATCCCGTCGCCAGAGCTCCGTTCCTGCTGCTCCACGCGGTCGTCTTCTTCATGTGCGCCGCCAATGCCAGGTCCAGCCTCTGCTTTGAGCAGAGGAGGAGGACGCCCGTGTCTCGCCGCCCGAGCACCGCTGCTTGCCCTCGTCCCCGACGCCGGCGAGCTCGCCGCTGCCGGATCCACGTCTCCAGCATGCCCGTGCTCATGCACGCTCGCCTCCACCGGTCGTCTGCAAGCAGCAGCGCCGTCACGGACAAGGTGAGGCATGCAGTTGCCTCGCGCGTCACTGCTTTTCCTCTCTGTTCTTCTCTCATCTCACCATATCTCTCTATGTTGCCTCAGACCGAATCCGCCCGAGAGCCGCCATGGTTGCGTCCCCTTCGACCCTGCGCGTGAATGCCTCGCTGCTGTTCGCGTTGACCCCGCATCGATTGAGCAGCCACGGTTACAGAGCAATCTATCGCTGTTTCAATTTTCAGTTTCGTCAGACTTGCACCAGGGTATGGTTCATGTTGCCTATAAATGCTTTTTTAACAACTTCCGTCGTAGCCCACTGGTCACTCGTGCATGCATCCATCCAGGAGGTCCTGGGTTCGAGTCCCAGGCGCCCCTCTATATCTATCTACCGCTGGCCTGTGTAGCCCGTGCAGCTCCAGATTCAGCCCATTTAGATTTTTTCCTGTTCTGTTTTTTCCCTAAATTTCCAGTGCATGCATATTTACAGTAAATGCCATCATTTTAAAATGCTCATAACTAAATGTCCATGCATCCAAATAAAACATGTTATATATGTAAAATGCTCAGAATTTTATCTACTTTCATAATCTGCCATTTTCATCTATGTTTAAAATGTTCAAACTGCTGTTTGCATTAATTTGCTTAAATAACTTGTTAAAATGATTTATTTCATAACTATTTAACCGTAACTCAGAATTTAATAAACTTTATATGTAAATGGGGTAGAATTTTGCCTAGTTTTACATGGTGGCATCTCTTTGCATGTTTAACAACTATAAAATATGGTTTAGGGCAGAACAGTGCCAAACCTAATATATGCATATGAGGATTTTTCCGGACTGGTTGTTTGTTGTTCCGGCCTCATTTAAATTTGCCTAGATAGGTAGTTTTCATTTGCTTCACCCCTTGTCATGTTAATCAACATTTAATATTGTTGGGTACATAAACGAGATCGAACTAAATAACTTGTTGTGGTGTTTCGTTAATATGCAACTCGTTGCATATTGAGCTCCACTTAATTTGTAGGATTGTTTGTGCACTTTGCCATGTCATGCCTCATTAAACCGAACATGCATCATACTTGATTGTGCATCGTGCCTTGGTTATGTGTTGGTTGTTTACTATGTTGTTTGCTTCTTTCCGGTGTTGTTTCTTCGGTTGGTTCCGATAACGTCGCATTTGTGAGGAACCGTTCGGCTACGTCCGTTTGTCTTCTTCATGGACTCGTTCTTCTTCCTTGTGGGATTTTAGGCAAGATGACCATACCCTCAAAATCACTTCTATCTTTGCTTGCTAGATGCTCGCTCTTTTGCTATGCCTATGCTGCGATACCTACCCCTTGCTTATCATGCCTCCCATATTGTTGAACCAAGCCTCTAATCCACCTTGTCCTAGCAAACCGTTGTTTGGCTATGTTACCGCTTTGCTCTGCCCCTCTTATAGCGTTGTTAGTTGCAGGTGAAGATTGAAGTTTATTCCTTGTTGGAACATGGAGATGTTGTTCCTTGTTGGAACATGTTTACTTGTTGGGATATCACAATATCTCTTATTTAATTAATGCATCTATATACTTGGTAAAGGGTGGAAGGCTTGGCCTTATGCCTGGTGTTTTGTTCCACTCTTGCTGCCCTAGTTTCCGTCATATCGGTGTTATGTTCCCGGATTTTGCGTTCCTTACGCGGTTGGGTTATAATGGGAACCTCTTGATAGTTCACTTTGAATAAAACTCCTCCAGCAAGGCCCAACCTTGGTTTTACCATTCGCCACCAAGCCTCTTTTTCCCTTGGGTTAGGCCAGCCCAAGGGTCATCTTTATTTTAACCCCCCCCCGGGCAAGTGCTTGTCTAAGTGTTGGTCCGAAATGGGCAGCCTGTGGGGCCACCTCGGGGAAACTTGAGGGCTGGTTTTACTAGTAGCTTGACCTATCCGGTGTTGCCCTGAGAATGAGATATGTGCAGCTCCCATCAGGATGTCGGCACATCGGGCGGCTTTGCTGGACTTGTTTTACCATTTTCGAGGATGTCTTGTAACCAGGATTCCAAGTCTGATCGGGTCTTCCCGCTAGAAGGAATATCCTTCGTTGACCGTGAGAGCTTGTGATGGGCTAAGTTGGGACACCCCTGCAGGGATTTGAACTTTCGAAAGCTGTGCCTGCGGTTATGGGCAGATGGGAATTTGTTAATGTCCGGTTGTAGAAAACCTGAAGTTGACCTTAATTAAAATGCATCAACCGTGTGTGTAGCCGTGATGGTCTCTTTCCAGCGGAGTCCGGGAAGTGAACACGGTGTTGGAGTTATGCTTGACGTAGGTTGTTCTAGGATCACTTCTTGATCTTAGATTCTCGACCGTGCTTCGCTTTCTCTTCTCGCTCTCATTTGCGTATGTTAGCCACCATATATGCTAGTCGCTTGCTGCAGCTCCACCTCATACCTTTTACCTTACCCATAAGCTTAAATAGTCTTGATAGCGAGGGTGTGAGATTGCTGAGTCCCTGTGACTCACAGATTCTTCCAAAACCAGTTTGCAGGTGCCGATGATACCGTGTAGGTGACGCCACTGAGCTCAGGAGGAGCTCGATGAAGATTTTGTCCTTGTATTGTTTCATTCTAGTTGATTAGTAGTGGAGCCCAGTTGGGGTCGATCGGGGATCTGTGTAGCTTTTGGGGTAGTCTTCTTTTATTTTGGTTCCGTAGTCGGACCTTGTATGTATTTGGTTGATGTAATGCTTTATTCAAGTAATTGTGTGAAGTGGCGATTGTAAGCCAACTATGTATCTCTTTCCCTTATGTATTACATGGGTTGTGTGAAGATTACCTCACTTGCGACATTGCTTTCAATGCGGTTATGCCTCTAAGTCGTGCTTCGACACGTGGGAGATACAGCCGCATCGAGGGCGTTACAAGTTGGTAATCAGAGCCTTCCCCGACCTTAGGAGCCCCCTGCTTGATCGAATCGCTGACGTTATTGAGTCTAGAAATGTTTTGAGTCTTTTAGGAATTATATATATCGGAGAGTAGGACTTCTTTTTACTCCGCAGTCCCTTCGTCGCTCTGGTGAGGCATCCTGACGTAGAGTTTTGTCTCTTCTCTTCTCAAATTTCACTAAAAAAAATTTAGGATCACACGGGTATCTTGGAATCGTTCCGATGGTTTTGTGACGAGAACATTGTTCTTGGTGCCTCCTGACATTTAGGGGTTGTGGCAGTGTCCCGGGGAGTTGAGCTTCGAGGTGTTGTCGTCACAATTTTATCGTTGCATTTCTAGAATACCTGAGATTAGTTTCGCCGACATCGAAAATCTCCGTTATGCAGTTGTTGGTGAGATAACCTCGATGCCACCCAGTACTGGGGCGGGAGTTCGGGAGTATCGCCATAACTTGTATAACGGATGCTTTTCGAAGGTTGAGGTAAACGATTTCCGAAGGTTTCTTGGTTATGTGTTGAAGGATGGATACAGCTAGATGTAGGATTTGTTAGTTTTGGGTGAGATATTATGCTTCCCCTGTATCCCCAACACCTGATTGCATAACCGGAAAATTTCGGGAGTTTATAAGTGGGAATTCAAGTAGCTCCTAGGATATCTTTCTGACAGATGTATGATATGAAATTGGGGTTCGACGTCTAGTGGTCCGCCTATTCACGGTTGGTTTTACAGTGGTCTCGTTGTGTCTTAAAGAGTCCTTGGCTATGCCGACTCGGGGACGCTTCGTATGTCATGTGCACTGCCTTGTACATGATGGTGTTGTACGATCGAGCCCGTGTAGGCCCCACCACGAAAACTTCGGATGAAATCTCTATCATATGTTTGTTCTGGCTTATTTTGCAAGCCAATCCTTTGTTTTGTTTTTTGTGGTGATATTCGAGTTTCTTCGAAGTCAAATGTTGATTCCATACCTTCCCCAAATGGTGTTCTTCTCATACTCTGATGTGAATACCAATCCTTCTTGATCATCAAGATTGTTTTGTCAAGCCTTTTTAACCAGTGTGCTTCTCTTCAAGTGGATCCGATCATTTCAACATCCGCAAGATCAATTATTAGTTCTTCTCAACGGTGTTTGTTTCATTCGTCCCAAGTTGCCTTTGTTTTCCCACCCACCCACCCTTTTTCTTCAAGGACTCAGATATCTTAATCAAGTATCCATCTTATTGATGCGAGGCCTCTTCATTCCTTTTCCGTCAATGTTTCTTATCCGCTGATTCTCATGAAGATTCTAACGGAGTTTCAAGTTATCATTATTCATTCTTTTTTTCTCCGGTGGTTTCAGTTCAAGCTTTGTTGAGTATATCCTTTCCTCGTTTCAATGCTCTCTCATGCCGGTGCAATTCTTAATCATTCACCTCTCGCTATTCAATTGTTCCGGAGTGCTCAAGATATCTCGAAGATTCGTGTTTCCACTCTGCAGTAGTTCAAGATCTTTCGAGGATGTTCTCTCATTCAAGCCATTTAATTCAACCGACGCAATCTATCTTTTAAATCATTCAATGGTATTTCTTTTGAGTGGGCCCTAACCCACAAGTCTTATCCCAGGATCTTACCTGACTCTTCTTATTTTCCCAGAGCTATCCTCAAACCTCTTTTCGAAGTTTGATGTAAGAATGATTTATCATCAGTCAAATGCCTTCTCCTAGATCTTTCACAATTCTTTTCATCGTTGGCTCAACCTCTCCTCTTTTAATCATTCCGGAGTGTCTCAATAATTCATGGTGGTGTCTCTCATCGTCATTCTCTGTATTCGAAGACCAAAGAAGATTTTTCTCTCAATCTTGCTCCTTTCTCTTCAAGATTCGTGATGCTAGCTTACTGCCATCCTCTCATAATTGTTTTGATTGTGAGTATTCTTTTCACCTATCCGGAGCATTTCATGAGTTATTTCCATTTCTTTACTCCGAAGGCCATCTTTTCAAATATTAGTCATTCCAGCTTCCAGCTATCTTTCTCCAAATCTTACCGGTGCTTCATTCAAATATCCTCTAATCAGCTCGCGATCTCTTCGTTCACTTTCATCTAAACTCTCTCATGTATCTTCGTTCATTTGCTAATTCTTACCGGTGATTCACCCCTTTTACTTCATTCGTTTTCAATTCTTACCGGTGGCTCATTCAAGATTTCTCTTCCTTTGTTATTGTATCGATTCATTTGTTATTTCTAGCCTACCGTTGGTTCGTTCAATATTTTACCAAGTTGGCGCTATATCTATCTTAATGCTCTCTACTAGAATAAGTAGTATGTCAAATCCGCTGCTTGTCATCAATTTAAATTGGTGAAGGATAAGCATAACGTAATTCTTATTCTTGTTCATCCAAGCGATTAATTCCTTATTCCAGAGGTGCACCAACTTCTTGATTCCAATTGTGTTCAGCTTTCTCTTTTCCCGGAGTTTCAAGATCTCTCTTTTATCTCGTCGAAGCTTCATCTAATCATTTCAAGGCTTCAACCTTATTCTTTTCATCCTTCACTTCTTTGTGATCATTCTTTTAACCAGAGTTCTTCATGAAGGTTCTACATGATGGTTCATCAAGGATTTATATTCCTTCTCGAAGTGTTCATTGAGGTTCTTTTTTAAGGAGCTCAATCATTTTTCTTCTTGCATTCCAGTGTGCAATTCTTTTTAACTTTTCTTTTGAGATGGTGTTATGTCTTTCTTGACAATTTCCCTTCATGTTTCATGATTCAAAAGTTGTCAGGAATGAGATATTTAAAACCATCAATTTCTTCTTTGGATTAATCTTGGATTATTTTTCACCTAAAACCTTCCCTAAGGAATGTTGCTATTGGGGTGCTTTTCAATAATCCAAGTTTCCTCCTGTTCTCGCGATGAAAGATGTTTTCATCTCTCCATCGTTCTCAAGCAAGCAATTGTTTTCGTTTGTGGCAGGTTTCCACCTCAAGTTTTTGAGATGTTTTCCATAAGCCCTCAACAAGCTTACTATTTTCGTTGTTGATTTCCCAACAACTCCGTTCAATCCTTCTTCTTAAGGATGCCCTCTCAAATTCATTTGAGGTAGAACATGTTGTTTTCTTCTCCGTTCTTTTCATTGCATTCTTTCATTTCTTCCCGAGGCATTGTGATGATGCTCTCTTCACTCATCATATCGTATTGTGAAGATCATGTTCTTTCCTTTGCTTGCCCATTCAACTGAGTGTCGTGTCCTTCATTCAAGTTCTCTCATCTTATCAAGTTTTGCCTCACTTTTCAACCGGAGTGCTGTCTGAAATCTTTTTACCCATTGTGCCATTCTTTCAATAGTTTCGGAGGCGGTGTGTTGTTGATCTCATCAAGTATCTTCTCATATTGTCAAGCTCTTCTTCAATTCCTTCCATTTACAGTCAGAGTGCTGTCCAAATTATATCATTCTTTTTCCCTCTCAATATTGTTTTAACCAGAGTGTTGTCGTAATTGATCTTTATCGTTCCTTGTTCCTCTTTTCTAACGGATTGTTTTCAACTTTGAACATCTTCGTCGTTTTCTTTCTTTCAATTTTCAACCTCGCAAGGTTCTTTGGTTTCACTCTTTTGTTAAAGAAGCAACTTAGTTTTACCTCTTATCTTCCTCTTCCTTTTCCCTCCGGTGCCATTCTAGATCTCGGGACAAGATCCTCTCGTAGTGGTGGAGTGTTGTAACGCACCGAGACCGTTGTGCCAGGTGTCTCCCATTTATTCGCTGTCGTTGCCATGTCTTTTGCTTGCGTGTTGCATTTCATCATGTCATCATGTGCATTGCATCATCATGTTTTTGAAACTTGCATCCGTCCGGGTCTTCCGGTTCTCTCCGTGTCCGTTCTGAGCCCAACCACACTCGCACGCTCCCAAGGCATGTCCAAAATAGTATTTTATAAGTGGTCGGAAAATGTTCTCGGAATGGGATGAGAGTTGGCGTGCGGTCTTGTTATAGTGTAGGTAGACCGCGTGCCAAGTTTCATCGCAATCGGAGTCCGTTTGATGCCCCAACGGATATTTATAGCGGCAATATAGCCGGTCTATCGTCGAACGTTTTCGGTCTCCGAAAACTGTTGCCGGGCTTTCCCTCTCTTTCCTCCCTAGACAGTCTTCACATTTCACTACCTATCCACCAGACCCAACCTAACCTCTCTCGTCAGCCCGCGGCCCTCCTCGCGCGCGTGTCCGGAAATTGTCCCAGACCCGACCCAAGCAGTCGTCACCGTTGTGTCCGGATCATCCCCAAACATCTACAAAATATCTCCGTTTTCTTGTTTGGACTTTCCTAACCTATATTTTCTCGACCGCCCAATTACGATCGGACGGTCCGTTTAGCCCCTATCCTAACCCACTAACTATATAAACCAGCAACCCTAAAATCTAGGGACTTGTCCCATCCATCCCTCCGTCGCGCCGCTAGTCCACTGTCTTCCTCCTCCTTGGGATCCCCTCCCGATCCAAAACCACCAACCACGACCGCCCCCGCTCCTCCTCAGTTTCCGCGCCAACCAACTAGTGCCTCCTCTGGATCCCGCGTCCACCCAACCAGCGCAGCCACCAGACCGGAGCCCCTCGCCGGTAAGGCCTCGCCACCGCGCGCCCCGGTTCTCTCTCTCCTTGGCCTCTGACCTCCCCTGCACTCCTTTTTTTTTCTCTTTGAACACAATCTGGAGCTCCCATGGCTGCCGCCGCCGAGCCGCCCGAGCACCTCCTCCTCTTGAACCGCCATGGCGTCCGAGGCCTCCTTGCAAGACCACCACCGCCGCCATGGACAGACGCCGTCCAGGGCCCTTGCCGCTGTGCCCTGCTTCTTCCTCCTCCTCGGGGAGATGCCCTCGCCTCGAGCATCAGTGTGCCAAGGCCCGCCTTCTGAAGTCCGTTGTCGTCGGAGCTGCCCACCACCAGCAGGTCGCTGCACCTTCTCCTCCGTCCCCTCCTTCCCATCGATCTCTCTCACCGGACTCCCTCTGTCTCCTCTGTAACAGAGAACATCACAGGCCGCCGCTATTTCCGACCGGGCCCGAGGCCCTCCGTCCTTTCGCCGGCGTTCCCCTTCAGATCCCGTCGCCAGAGCTTCGTCCCTGCTGCTCCTCGCGGTCGTCTTCTTCATGTGCGCCGCCAATGCCTGGTCCAGCCTCTGCTTTGAGCAGAGGAGGAGGACGCCCGTGTCTCGCCGCCCGAGCACCGCTGCCTGCCCTCGTCGCCGAGGCCGGTGAGCTCGCCACCGCCGGATCCACGTCTTCAGCATGCTCGTGCTCGTGCACGCTCACCTCCACCGGCCGTCTGCAAGCAGCAGCGCCGTCACGGACAAGGTGAGGCACGCAGTTGCCTCGCGCGTCACTGCTTTTCCTCTCTGTTCTTCTCTCATCTCGCCATATCTCTCTATGTTGCCTCAGACCGAATCTGCTCGAGAGACGCCATGGTTGCGTCCCCTTTGACCCTGCGCGCGAATGCCTCACCGCTGTTCGCGTTGACCCCGCATCGATCGAGCAGCCACGGTTACAGAGCAAGCTATCGCTGTTTCAGTTTTTAGTTTCGTCAGACTTGCACCAGGGTATGGTTCATGTTGCGTATAAATGCTTTTTTATCAACTTCCTTTGTCGCCCACTGGTCACTCATGCATGCATCCATCCAGGAGGTCCTGGGTTCGAGTCCCAGGTGCCCCTATTTTTGCCTCTTATTTACCTTTTTTGCAAACCACACAGCCAGCCGCTTGGGCTTGGCCCGATTCTGCTGCTGCTGTTGCCTTGCGCACATAGGGCTCTATATCTATCTACCGCTAGCCTGTGTAGCCCGTGCAGCTCCAGATTCAGCCCGTTTAGATTTTTTCCTGTTCTGTTTTTTCCCTAAATTTCCAGTGCATGCATATTTATAGTAAATGCCATCATTTTAAAATGCTCATAACTAAATGTCCATGCATCCAAATAAAACATGTTATATATGTAAAATTCTCAGAATTTTATCTACTTTCATAATCTGCCATTTTCATCTATGTTTAAAATGTTCAAACTGCTGTTTGCATTAATTTGCTTAAATAACTTGTTAAAATGATTTATTTCATAACTATTTAACCGTAACTCGGAATTCAATAAACTTTATATGTAAATGGGGTAGAATTTTGCCTAGTTTAACATGGTGGCATCTCTTTGCATGTTTAACAACTACAAAATATGGTTTAGGGCAGAACAGTGCCAAACCTAATATATGCATATAAGGATTTTTCCGGACTTGTTGTTTGTTGTTCCAGCCTCATTTAAATTTGCCTAGATAGGTAGTTTTCATTTGCATCACCCCTTGCCATGTTAATCAACATTTAATATTTTTGGGTACATAAACAAGATCGAACTAAATAACTTGTTGTGGTGTTTCGTCAATATGCAACTCGTTGCATATTGAGCTTCACTTAATTCGTAGGATTGTTTGTGCACTTTGCCATGCCATGCCTCATTAAACCGGACAGACATCATACTTGATTGTGCATCGTGCCTTGGTTATGTGTTGGTTGTTTACTATGTTGTTTGCTTCTTTCCGGTGTTGTTTCTTCGGTTGGTTCCGATAACGTCGCATTTGTGAGGAACCGTTCGGCTACGTCCGTTTGTCTTCTTCATGGACTCATTCTTCTTCCTTGCGGGATTTCAGGCAAGATGACCATGCCCTCGAAATCACTTCTATCTTTGCTTGCTAGATGCTCGCTCTTTTGCTATGCCTATGCTGCGATACCTACCACTTGCTTATCATGCCTCCCATATTGTTGAACCAAGCCTCTAACCCACCTTGTCCTAGCAAACCGTTGTTTGGCTATGTTACCGCTTTGCTCTGTCCCTCTTATAGCGTTGTTAGGTGCAGGTGAAGATTGAAGTTTGTTCCTTGTTGGAACATGGAGATGTTGTTCCTTGTTGGAACATGTTTACTTGTTGGGATATCACAATATCTCTTATTTAATTAATGCATCTATATAGTTGGTAAAGGGTGGAAGGCTTGGCCTTATGCCTGGCGTTTTGTTCCACTCTTGCCGCCCTAGTTTACGTCATATCGGTGTTATGTTCCCGGACTTTGCGTTCCTTACGCGGTTGGGTTATAATGGGAACCCCTTGACAGTTCGCTTTGAATAAAACTCCTCCTACAAGGCCCAACCTTGGTTTTACCATTCGCCACCTAGAATCTTTTTCCCTTGGGTTAGGCCAGCCCAAGGGTCATCTTTATTTTAACCCCCCCGGGCCAGTGCTTGTCTAAGTGTTGGTCCGAAATGGGCAGCCTGCGGGGCCACCTCGGGGAAACTTGAGGGCTGGTTTTACTCGTAGCTTGACCTATCCGGTGTTGCCCTGAGAACGAGATATGTGCAGCTCCCATCAGGATGTCGGCACATCGGGCGGCTTTGCTGGACTTGTTTTACCATTGTCGAGGATGTCTTGTAACCAGGATTCCAAGTCTGATCGGGTCTTCCCGCTAGAAGGAATATCCTTCGTTGACCGTGAGAGCTTGTGATGGGCTAAGTTGGGACACCCCTGCAGGAATTTGAACTTTTGAAAGCCGTGCCTGCGGTTATGGGCAGATGGGAATTTGTTAATGTCCGGTTGTAGAAAACCTGAAGTTGACCTTAATTAAAATGCATCAACCGCATGTGTAACCGTGATGGTCTCTTTCCGGCGGAGTCCGGGAAGTGAACATGGTGTTGGAGTTATGCTTGACATAGGTTGTTCTAGGATCACTTCTTGATCATAGATTCTCGACCGTGCTTCACTTTCTCTTCTTGCTCTCATTTGCGTATGTTAGCCACCATATATGCTAGTCGCTTGCTGCAGCTCCACCTCATACCTTTTACCTTACCCATAAGCTTAAATAGTCTTGATCGCGAGGGTGTGAGATTGCTGAGTCCCTGTGACTCACAGATTCTTCCAAAACCAGTTTGCAGGTGCCGATGATACCGTGTAGGTGACGCCACTAAGCTCAGGAGGAGCTCGATGAAGATTTTGTCCTTGTATTGTTTCGTTCTAGTTGATTAGTAGTGGAGCCCAGTTGGGGTCGATCGGGGATCTGTGTAGCTTTTGGGGTAGTCTTCTTTTATTTTGGTTTCGTAGTCGGACCTTGTATGTATTTGGTTGATGTAATGCTTTATTCATGTAACTGTGTGAAGTGGTGATTGTAAGCCAACTATGTATCTCTTTCCCTTATGTATTACATGGGTTGTGTGAAGATTACCTCACTTGCGACATTGCTTCAATGTGGTTATGCCTCTAAGTCATGCTTCGACACGTGGGAGATACAGCCGCATCGAGGGCGTTACAAGTTGGTAATCAGAGCCTTCCCCGACCTTAGGAGCCCCCTGCTTGATCGAATCGCTGACGTTATTGAGTCTAGAAATGTTTTGAGTCTTTTAGGAATTATATATATCGGAGAGTAGGACTTCTTTTTACTCCTCAGTCCCTTCGTCGCTCTGGTGAGGCATCCTGACGTAGAGTTTTGTCTCTTCTCTTCTCAAATTTCACTAAAAAAAATTTAGGATCACACGGGTATCTTGGAATCGTTCCGATGGTTTTGTGACGAGAACATTGTTCTTGGTGCCTCCTGACATTTAGGGGTTGTGGCAGTGTCCCGGGGAGTTGAGCTCCGAGGTGTTGTCGTCACAATTTTATCATTGCAGTTCTAGAATACCTGAGATTAGTTTCGCCGACATCGAAAATCTCCGTTATGTAGTTGTTGGTGAGATAACCTCGATGCCACCCAGTACTGGGGCGGGAGTTCGGGAGTATCGCCATAACTTGTATAAGGGATGCTTTTCAAAGGTTGAGGTAAACGATTTCCGAAGGTTTCTTGGTTATGTGTTGAAGGATGGATACAGCTAGATGTAGGATTTGTTAGTTTTGGGTGAGATATTATGCTTCCCCTGTATCACCAACACCTGATTGCATAACCGGAAAATTTCGGGAGTTTATAAGTGGGAATTCAAGTAGCTCCTAGGATATCTTTCCGACAGATGTATGATATGAAATTGGGGTTCGACGTCTAGTGGTCCGCCTATTCACGGTTGGTTTTACAGTGGTCTCGTTGTGTCTTAAAGAGTCCTTGGCTATGCCGACTCGGGGACGCTTCGTATGTCATGTGCACTGCCTTGTACATGATGGTGTTGTACGATCGAGCCCGTGTAGGCCCCACCACGAAAACTTCGGACGAAATCTCTATCATATGTTTGTTCTGGCTTATTTTGCAAGCCAATCCTTTGTTTTGTTTTGAGTGGTGATATTCGAGTTTCTTCAAAGTCAAATGTTGATTCCATACCTTCCCCAAATGGTGTTCTTCTCATACTCCGATGTGAATACCAATCCTTCTTGATCATCAAGATTGTTTTGTCAACCCTTTTTAACCAGTGTGCTTCTCTTCAAGTGGATCCGATCATTTCAACATCCGCAAGATCAATTATTAATTCTTCTCAACGGTGTTTGTTTCATTCGTCCCAAGTTGCCTTTGTTTTCCCACCCACCCACCCTTTTTCTTCAAGGACTCAGATATCTTAATCAAGTATCCATCTTATTGATGCGAGGCCTCTTCATTCCTTTTCCGTCAATGGTTCTTATCCGGTGATTCTCATGAAGATTCTAACGGAGTTTCAAGTTATCATTATTCATTCTTTTTTTCACCGGTGGTTTCAATTCAAGCTTTGTTGAGTATATCCTTTCCTCGTTTCAATGCTCTCTCATGCCGGTGCAATTCTTAATCATTCACCTCTCGCTATTCAATTGTTCCAGAGTGCTCAAGATATCTCAAAGATTCGTGTTTCCACTCTGCAGTAGTTCAAGATCTTTCGAGGATGTTCTCTCATTCAAGCCATTTAATTCAACCGACGCAATCTATCTTTTAAATCATTCAACAGTGTTTCTTTTGAGTGGGCCCTAACCCACAAGTCTTATCCCAGGATCTTACCTTACTCTTCTTATTTTCCCAGAGCTATCCTCAAATCTCTTTTTGAAGTTTGATGTAAGAATGATTTATCATCAGTCAAATGCCTTCTCCTAGATCTTTCACAATTCTTTTCATCGTTGGCTCAACCTCTCCTCTTTTAATCATTCCGGAGTGTCTCAATAATTCATGGTGGTGTCTCTCATCGTCATTCTCTGTATTTGAAGACCAAAGAAGATTTTTCTCTCAATCTTGCTCCTTTCTCTTCAAGATTCGTGATGCTAGCTTACTACCATCCTCTCATAATTGTTTTGATTGTGAGTATTCTTTTCACCTATCCGGAGCATTTCATGAGTTATTTCCATTTCTTTACTCCGAAGGCCATCTTTTCAAATATTAGTCATTCCAGCTTCCACCTACCTTTCTGCAAATCTTACCGGTGCTTCATTCAAATATCCTCTAATCAGCTCGCGATCTCTTCATTCACTTTCATCTAAACTCTCTCATGTATCTTCGTTCATTTGCTAATTCTTACCGGTGATTCACCCCTTTTACTTCGTTCGTTTTCAATTCTTACCGGTGGCTCGTTCAAGATTTCTCTTCCTTTGTTATTGTATCGATTCATTTGTTATTTCTAGCCTACCGTTGGTTCGTTCAATATTTTCCCAAGTTGGCGCTATATCTATCTTAATGCTCTCTACGAGAATAACTAGTATGTCAAATCCGCTGCTTGTCATCAATTTAAATTGGTGAAGGATAAGCATAACGTAATTCTTATTCTTGTTCATCCAAGTGATTAATTCCTTATTCCAGAGGTGCATCAACTTCTTGATTCCAATTGTGTTCAGCTTTTTCTTTTCCCGGAGTTTCAAGATCTCTCTTTTATCTCGTCGAAGCTTCATCTAATCATTTCAAGGCTTCAACCTTATTCTTTTCATCCTTCACTTCTTTGTGATCATTCTTTTAACCGGAGTTCTTCATGAAGGTTCTACATGATGGTTCATCAAGGATTTATATTCCTTCTCAAAGTGTTCATTGAGGTTCTTTTTTAAGGAGCTCAATCATTCTTCTTCTTGCATTCCAGTGTGCAATTCTTTTTAACTTTTCTTTTGAGATGGTGTTATGTCTTTCTTGACAATTTCCCTTCATGTTTCATGATTCAAAAGTTGTCAGGAATGAGATATTTAAAACCATCAATTTCTTCTTTGGATTTGTCTTGGGTTATTTTTCACCTAAAACCTTCCCTAAGGAATGTTGCTATTGGGGTGCTTTTCAATAATCCAAGTCTCCTCCTGTTCTCGCGATGAAAGATGTTTTCATCTCTCCATCGTTCTCAAGCAAGCAATTGTTTTCGTTTGTGGCAGGTTTCCACCTCAAGTTTTTGAGATGTTTTCCATAAGCCCTCAACAAGCTTACTATTTTCGTTGTTGATTTCCCAACAACTCCGTTCAATCCTTCTTCTTAAGGATGCCCTCTCAAATTCATTTGAGGTAGAACATGTTGTTTTCTTCTCCGTTCTTTTCATTGCATTCTTTCATTTCTTCCCGAGGCATTGTGATGATGCTCTCTTCACTCATCATATCGTATTGTGAAGATCATGTTCTTTCCTTTGCTTACCCATTCAACTGGAGTGTCGTGTCCTTCATTCAAGTTCTCTCATCTTATCAAGTTTTGCCTCACTTTTCAACTGGAGTGTTGTCTGAAATCTTTTTACCCATTGTGCCATTCTTTCAATAGTTTCGGAGGCGGTGTGTTGTTGATCTCATCAAGTATCTTCTCATATTGTCAAGCTCTTCTTCAATTCCTTCCATTTACAGTCAGAGTGCTGTCCAAATTATATCATTCTTTTTCCCTCTCTATATTGTTTTAACCGGAGTGTTGTCGTAATTGATCTTTATCGTTCCTTGTTCCTCTTTTCTAATGGATTGTTTTCAACTTTGAACATCTTCGTCGTTTTCTTTCTTTCAATTTTCAACCTCACAAGGTTCTTTGGTTTCACTCTTTTGTTAAAGAAGCAACTTAGTTTTACCTCTTATCTTCCTCTTCCTTTTCCCTCCGGTGCCATTCTAGATCTCGGGATGAGATCCTCTCGTAGTGGTGGAGTGTTGTAATGCCCCGAGACCGTTGTGCCAGGTGTCTCCTAGTTATTCGCTGTCGTTGCCATGTCTTTTGCTTGCGTGTTGCATTTCATCAGGTCATCATGTGCATTGCATCATCATGTTTTGAAACTTGCATCCGTCCGGGTCTTCCGGTTCTCTCCGTGTCCGTTCTGAGCCCAACCACACTCGCACGCGCCCGCGGCATGTCCGAAATAGTATTTTATAAGTGGCCGTAAAATGTTCTCAGAATGGGATGAGAGTTGGCGTGCGGTCTAGTTATAGTGTAGGTAGACTGCGTGCCAAGTTTCATCGCAATCGGAGTCCGTTTGATGCCCCAACGGATATTTATAGCGACTATATAGCCGGTCTATCGTCGGACGTTTTCGGTCTCCGAAAACTGTTGCCGGGCTTTCCCTCTCTTTCCTCCCTAGACCTTCTTCACATTTCACTACCTTTCCACCAGACCCAACCTAACCTCTCTCGTCAGCCCGCGGCCCTCCTCGCGCGCGTGTCCGAAAATTGTCCTAGACCCGACCCAAGCAGTCGTCACCGTTGTGTCCGGATCATCCCCAAACATCTACAAAATATCTCTGTTTTCTTGTTTGGACTTTCCTAACCTATATTTTCTCGACCGCCCGATTACGATCGAAGGATCCGTTTAGCCCCTATCCTAACCCACTAACTATATAAACCAGCAACCCTAAAATCTAGGGACTTGTCCCATCCATCCCTCCGTCGCGCCGCCAGTCCACTGTCTTCCTCCTCCTTGGGATCCCCTCCCGATCCAAAACCACCAACCACGACCGCCCCCGCTCCTCCTCAGTTTCCGCGCCAACCAACTAGTGCCTCCTCTGGATCCCGCGTCCACCCAACCAGCGCAGCCACCAGACCGGAGCCCCTCGCCGGTAAGGCCTCGCCACCGCGCGCCCCGGTTCTCTCTCTCCTTGGCCTCTGACCTCCCCTACGCTCCTTTTTTCTCTCTTTGAACAGAATCAGGAGCTCGAATGGCTGCCGCCGCCGAGCCGCCCGAGCACCTCCTCCTCTTGAACCGCCATGGCATCCGAGGCCTCCTTGCAAGACCACCACCGGCGCCATGGACAGACGCCGTCCAGGGCCCTTGCCGCTGTGCCCTGCTTCTTCCTCCTCCTCGAGGAGATGCCCTCGCCTCGAGCATCAGCGCGCTAAGGCCCGCCTTCTGAGTCCGTTGTCGTCGGAGCTGCCCACCACCAGCAGGTCGCTGCACCTTCTCCTCCGTCCCCTTCTTCCTATTGATCTCTCTCACCGGACTCCCTCTGTCTCCTCTGTAACAGAGAACATCACAGGCCGCCGCTAGTTCCGACCGGGCCCGAGGCCCTCCGTCCTTTCACCGGTGTTCCCCTTCAGATCCCGTCGCCAGAGCTTCGTCCCTGCTGCTCCTCGCGGTCGTCTTCTTCATGTGCGCCGCCAATGCCAGGTCCAGCCTCTGCTTTGAGCAGAGGAGGAGGACGCTCGTTTCTCGCCGCCCGAGCACCGCTGCCTGCCCTCGTCCCCGAGGCCGGCGAGCTCGCTGCCGCCGGATCCATGTCTCCAGCATGCCCGTGCTCATGCACGCTCACCTCCACCGGCCGTCTGCAAGCAGCAGCGCCGTCACGAACAAGGTGAGGCACGCAGTTGCCTCGCGTGTCACTGCTTTTCCTCTCTGTTCTTCTCTCATCTCGTCATATCTCTCTATGTTGCCTCAGAACGAATCCGCTCGAGAGCCGCCATGGTTGCGTCCCCTTCGACCCTGCGCGCGAATGCCTCACTGCTGTTCGCGTTGACCCCGCGTTGATCGAGCAGCCACGGTTACAGAGCAAGCTATCGCTGTTTCAGTTTTTAGTTTCGTCAGACTTGCACCAGGGTATGGTTCATGTTGCGTATAAATGCTTTTTTATCAACTTCCTTCGTAGCCCACTGGTCACTCTTGCATGCATCCATCCAGGAGGTCCTGGGTTCGAGTCCCAGGCGCCCCTATTTTTGCCTCTTATTTACCTTTTTTGCACACCACACAGCCAGCCGCTTGGGCTTGGCCCGATTCTGCTGCTGCTGTTGCCTTGCGCACATAGGGCTCTATATCTATCTACCGCTGGCCTGTGTAGCCCATGCAGCTCCAGATTCAGCCCGTTTAGATTTTTTCCTGTTCTATTTTTCCCTAAATTTCCAGTGCATGCATATTTACAGTAAATGCCATCATTTTAAAATGCTCATAACTAAATGTCCATGCATCCAAATAAAACATGTTATATATGTAAAATTCTCAGAATTTTATCTACTTTCATAATCTGCCATTTTCATCTATGTTTAAAATGTTCAAACTGCTGTTTGCATTAATTTGCTTAAATAACTTGTTAAAATGATTTATTTCATAACTATTTAACCGTAACTCGGAATTTAATAAACTTGATATGTAAATGGGGTAGAATTTTGCCTAGTTTAACATGGTGGCATCTCTTTGCATGTTTAACAACTATAAAATATGGTTTAGGGCAGAACAGTGCCAAACCTAATATATGCATATGAGGATTTTTCCGGACTGGTTGTTTGTTGTTCCGGCCTCATTTAAATTTGCCTAGATAGGTAGTTTTCATTTGCTTCACCCCTTGCCATGTTAATCAACATTTAATATTGTTGGGTACATAAACGAGATCGAACTAAATAACTTGTTGTGGTGTTTCGTCAATATGCAACTCGTTGCATATTGAGCTTCACTTAATTTGTAGGATTGTTTGTGCACTTTGCCATGCCATGCCTCATTAAACCGGACTGGCATCATACTTGATTGTGCATCGTGCCTTGGTTATGTGTTGGTTGTTTACTATGTTGTTTGCTTCTTTCTGGTGTTGTTTATTCGGTTGGTTCCGATAACGTCGCATTTGTGAGGAACCGTTCGACTACGTCCGTTTTTCTTCTTCATGGACTTGTTCTTCTTCCTTGCAGGATTTCAGGCAAGATGACCATACCCTCGAAATCACTTCTATCTTTGCTTGCTAGATGCTCGCTCTTTTGCTATGCCTATGCTGCGACACCTACCACTTGCTTATCATGCCTCCCATATTGTTGAACCAAGCCTCTAACCCACCTTGTCCTAGCAAACCATTGTTTGGCTATGTTACCGCTTTGCTCAGCCCCTCTTATAGCGTTGTTAGTTGCAGGTGAAGATTGAAGTTTGTTCCTTGTTGGGACATGGAGATGTTGTTCCTTGTTGGAACATGTTTACTTGTTGGGATATCATAATATCTGTTATTTAATTAATGCATCTATATACTTGGTAAAGGGTGGAAGGCTCGGCCTTATGCCTGGTGTTTTGTTCCACTCTTGCCGCCCTAGTTTCTGTCATATCGGTGTTATGTTCCCAGATTTTGCGTTCCTTACGCGGTTGGGTTATAATGGGAACCCCTTTACAGTTCGCTTTGAATAAAACTCCTCCAGCAAGGCCCAACCTTGGTTTTATGATTCGCCACCTAGCCTCTTTTTCCCTTGGGTTAGGCCAGCCCAAGGGTCATCTTTATTTTAACCTCCCCTGGGCCAGTGCTTGTCTAAGTATTGGTCCGAAATGGGCAGCCTGCGGGGCCACCTCGGGGAAACTTGAGGGATGGTTTTACTCGTAGCTTGACCTATCCGGTGTTGCCCTGAGAACGAGATATGTGCAGCTCCCATCAGGATGTCGGCACATCGGGCGGCTTTGCTGGACTTGTTTTACCATTGTCGAGAATGTCTTGTAACCGGGATTCCGAGTCTGATCGGGTCTTCCCGCTAGAAGGAATATCCTTCGTTGACCATGAGAGCTTGTGATGGGCTTAGTTGGGACACCCCTGCAGGGATTTGAACTTTCGAAAGCCATGCCCGCGGTTATGGGTAGATGGGAATTTGTTAATGTCCGGTTGTAGAAAACCTGAAGTTGACCTTAATTAAAATGCATCAACCGCGTGTGTAACCATGATGGTCTCTTTCCGGCGGAGTCCGGGAAGTGAACACGGTGTTGGAGTTATGCTTGACGTAGGTTGTTCTAAGATCACTTCTTGATCATAGATTCTCGACCGTGCTTCGCTTTCTCTTCTTGCTCTCATTCGCGTATGTTAGCCACCATATATGCTAATCGCTTGCTGCAGCTCCACCTCATACCTTTTACCCTTCCTATAAACTTAAATAGTCTTGATCGCGAGGGTGTGAGATTGCTGAGTCCCTGTGACTCACAGATTCTTCCAAAACGAGTTTGCAGGTGCCGATGATACCGTGTAGGTGACGCCACTGAGCTCAGGAGGAGCTCGATGAAGATTTTGTCCTTGTATTGTTTCGTTCTAGTTGATCAGCAGTGGAGCCCAGTTGGGGTCGATCGGGGATCTGTGTAGCTTTTGGGGTAGTCTTCTTTTATTTCGGTTCCGTAGTCGGACCTTGTATGTATTTGGTGATGTAATGCTTTATTCATGTAATTGTGTGAAGTGGCAATTGTAAGCCAACTATGTATCTCTTTCCCTTATGTATTACATGGGTTGTGTGAAGATTACCTCACTTGCGACATTGCTTTCAGTGCGGTTATGCCTCTAAGTCGTGCTTCGACACGTGGGAGATATAGCCGCATCGAGGGCGTTACACACGCGCCCGCGGCTTATCCGAAATAGTGTTTTATAAGTGGCCGGAAAATGTTCTCGGAATGGGATGAAAGTTGGCGTGTGGTGTTGTTATGTTGTAGGTAGGCCGCCTGCAGTTTCATCGCGTTCGGAGTCCGTTTGACGCCCCAACGGATAACTATAGCGGCAGTATAGCCAGTCTAATGTCGGACGTTTTTTGTCTTCGAAAACTGTTGCCGGGCTTTCCCTCTCTTTCCTCTCTAGACTGTCTACACAGCCCACTACCTACCGTCAGGTCCAACCTAACCTCTCTTGTCAGCCCGCAGCCCTCCTCGCGCGCGTCCGAAAGCTGCCCCGAAATCGAACCGGACTTTCGTCACCGTTGGATCCGGATCATCCCCAAACGTCTACAAAATATCTCCGTTTTGTTTATTGGACTTCCTAACCTAGTTATCTCGGCCCGTCCAATTTTGATCGGAGGGACCAAATCGCGCTACACCTAGTTCCCCAATTACCTTCGGTTTAGTTTTACACTCAACCAGTCTATTTTTCTCAACCGCACGATTTCGATCGAAGGGTCCGAATCTACCCTAAACTTCCCCCCTCTTTCCAATTATAGAAGACTCCTAGTCTAAATCTGGACAAAACCCTAAAATATAGGGGGTTTGTCCCTGCCGCTGCCGCCACACTGAATCTCCCACCTCGGGATCGATCCCCATCCAATCAGTTTGTGCGTCCCCGATCCAAAAATCATGTCGATCTCCCCCCTCCAACCAGCGCCTCCCCTGATTCCCTCGTCCACCTCCTGCAGCCCCGAGCGCCCGAGGCCCCAACAACCCGTGCACCAGCCGGCCACCGAAGCTCCTCCGCGGCCTCCTTCCTCGCCCGACGACCACCCCCAGGAACTCGCATCGCCCCCTCCGTTTCCTTTCCCTTCCTTTCCCTGTTTTCTTCTCTTCGCTAACCACTCCCTCTCCTCGTGTGCTGTTTTAGAGGGAGCGCCATGGCCTCCTCCGATCGATCCTCCGATGCCTCCCCGAGCCTGCGGCATACCTAGCTCCTCATGCCCGAGGGCCTCGCGCGCGAGCTCGACCCCGAGCGCGCCTGAGAGGATCTTCCTCCCGCTGGCCTCCTCTGCGCCAAGTCCATCGCCGTCACCGTCCCGTCGTCAGACCCCCATTCCTGCTGCTCCTCGCCGTTGTCAACTTCCGGTGCGCCGCCAACGACAGTTCCAGCCTCTGCTTTGAGCAGAGGAGGACGCCCGCGTCTCGCCACACCTCGACGCCGGCGCGCCTCCACAGCTAGACCTCGCCGGAGCAAGCAGCTACTCCGCGCCGCCCCATGCGCTCCGGTGAGCCCTGCTGCCAGGGACGGAGCCAGGATTTGAAGATAGGGGGGGCGAAATATATAACTATCACACACTTATTATATATATCGTCTCATATAAAACCGCATTGTATATTTTGTAATGGCGCAAGCAATAATAATTTATGTATGAGAAAATAACGCTTGTCTTGCAATTGTTGCTGTAAATGTAGCTCTAGGATTACCTACATAATCATACGATTAGCAAGTTGAATTTGGATTTTCTGTGCAAAGCGTTCTAATTGCAAGGAAATGGTTTGAAAAGTGCAATGTGTTATCTTCTTCCAATCTATCACCAAGTAATCACATGTAACTACATATGTGCTACTACGTAAAACATTAGGGATTGCCGTATCAGACCATATCAGTAATATGTTAATGTAAAAAAAATCTACGTTTATACCTCAAAAAATGGTCCATTGCTGCCATGCATGGAAGATGGCGCGTGCTTATGGCAAGCCGGCAACAGAGATCAACAGAGGCCATCATAGTGTCACCATTTGCTCGAGTTTGGATGCAGAGGAGATACAACGATCACAAATAATGTGCTTCCTGGTGGTGGCTGATAGCAACAAGGGGGCGGCGGCGGCGGCGGCGATTGGCGATATTAGGAATCTGAGACAAGATCGTGTGAGCTAATTGGTAATGCATGTAATTCTACAATTACACCTTCTACGGTTTGAAAGACAACCTAATATAATTCTGAAAATAAATACTAACCTTTTTTCGCGTTTGGTTGCTCATCCGTGTGCCCGGCCGGCAAGAGCATATCGTTGGATCGACAACGACGCTTTCCTGTCCTCTTCTCTTCTCGGAGAGATTCGATAGAAGATCCAGCAGATGGCCGGCGGCAGTCTCATCGCAGGAGCAGTTTTTTTAGCAGATTGGAAACCAAGCGATTAGGTCTAGAGGAGACCTGAACGGCTGAACCAGACGTGCTACTTCCTAGCGTGGCTCGACCATCGTGGGCTACTTTTCATTTTTCTATTTCTGGGATTTGGGCCTATAGCCTGCAATCGCATGCGACAAAAAGTACATGGGCTGGCATAGGGGGGGCGAAGCAGGTCACGGACAGTTGCCTAGCGAGAAGAAATAGCAACTAACTGATCGCTATCAAGGTGACACGCGATCGTTAGGGGGGGTCTCGCCCCCCCTCGTCCCCCCTTGAATCCGTCCCTGCCTGCTGCCGCTTCCCTCTCCCTTCGCCTCGCGCTCTTTCTCCTTTCCTCACCTCTCCATCGCTCGTGCCTCTCTGTTCGAGCAGGACCGCCGCCATGTCCCGCGCCCGAGCTCCATCTGCCGCCACCGTTGCCCGGAACCAACGCCGCATGACTCGATCCGCCGGTTCCCGCCGTCCCCGTCGCCGGGACCCCCCTGCCGTCGTCGCCTGCATCTCCATGGGCGTGTTGTTGTTTCTGTTCTTCAGAAACAAACAGCAGCAGCTCACCCGCTCGTCTCGCTCGCGCGTTGACCGAGTGCAGCGCTAGCAGGCCTAGCTGCGCGCCCCCTGCAGGCTTTCCCTCTCCACTAGTTGGGCCAAGGCCTAGTGGTGAGCAGCCCCAGCCTCCCCTGTGCACCTCTGGGCCTGCCAGTTTCAGCCCATTCCATTTTTTCTGGCCTCTGTGTTTTGCTAATTAATCGGGGAATTATAGTTTTACAAAAAAAACCTCTAACTTCATGCATATAATAACTCTTTAACCGTGCATCGGATTTAAACAAACTTAACATGAAAGTTCTTAGAATTTTGTGTAGTTTCATAATATGTCATTTTCATCCATGTTTAAAATATTTAATATCATGTTTGCATATATTTTCCCATATTGCCATGTTAAAATGATTTATTTCATAACTAAATAACCGTAGCTCGGTTTTAAATAATCTCTATATGTAAATGGGGTAGAAAAATGCCTAGATTATCATGATGGCTTTACTTTGCATGTTTAACAACTCAAAAATTATGTTTAGGGCAAAACAGTACCAAACCTAATATATGCATATGGGGATTTACCGGAATTGTTGTTCGTTGCTTCCGGCCTCATTTAACCTTGACTAGATAGGTAGTTTTACTTTGCTTCACCCGCTTGCCATGTTTAACAACATTTAATATTGTTGGGTACATAAACGAGATCGAACTACATAACTTGAATGTGGTGTTCCGTCAATATGCAACTCGTTGCATATTGAGCTCCACTTAACTTGTAGTGTTGTTTGTGCACTTTGCCATGCCATGCCATGTATCATTTAACCGGACATGCATCATACTTGATTATGCATCATGCCATGATTATGTGATGGTTGATTACCATGATTGTTTGCTTCTTTCCGGTGTTGCTTCTTCGGGTTGGTTTCGATAACGTCGCGTTTGCGAGGATCCGTTCGACTTCGTCCGTTTGTCTTCTTCATGGACTCGTTCTTCTCCTTGCGGGATTTCAAGCAAGATGACCATACGCTCGAAATCACTTCTATCTTTGCTTGCTAGTTGCTCGCTCTTTTGCTATGCCTATGCTGCAATACCTACCACTTGCTTATCACGCCTCCCATATTGTTGAACCAAGCCTCTAACCCACCTTGTCCTAGCAGACCGTTGTTTGGCTATGTTACCGCTTTGCTCAGCCCCTCTTATAGCGTTGTTAGTTGCAGGTGAAGATTGAAGTTTGTTCCTTGTTGGAACATGGAGATATTGTTCCTTGTTGGAACATGTTTACTTGTTGGGATATCACAATATCTCTTATCTAATTAATGCATCTATATACTTGGTAAAGGGTGGAAGGCTCGGCCTTATGCCTGGTGTTTTGTTCCACTCTTGCCGCCCTAGTTTCCGTCATATCGGTGTTATGTTCCCGGATTTTGCGTTCCTTACGCGGTTGGGTTATAATGGGAACCCCTTGACAGTTCGCTTTGAATAAAACTCCTCCAGCAAGGCCCAACCTTGGTTTTACCATTCGCCACCTAGACTTTTTCCCTTGGG